>NC_090927.1:173688497-173988497 GCF_040938575.1 Ambystoma mexicanum
ATTCAGGCAGCCAATGGGAACAAAGGGGTCGAGGCTTTTCCCTCGCCTGTGTGAGCAATTGGAACCAGTCTTTGGCTACCATATTTCTTATAGAAGAATATAACTCTCAACTTGGTTGTGAAAGGGTGATTTTTCATCACACATGTAGGTGATTCTTTTGAAAGATGGTTCAAATAGTGAAACATGTTTTCCACTCCATTTATTTATTTATTTATTTATTTATTTATTTATTTATTTATTTATTCGCATTTGTTTAGCGCACATGCAGCCCAGAGGCATCGTGGCGCTTGTTACAGATATGATTTGTTGTACATACATTGAAGTCATTTATTAGTTGCATGAGAAGATTGCAGCTATGAGAAATGGCTAGTTGTGCATACATTGAAATCATTACTTAGTTGCAGGAAAGCGAGAAATAGCTACAGGGAGGAAGAGGGAGAGGAGATTAAAGAGGAGAGCGAGGCGAACTAGAAGAGGAATTAGTTAAACAAGATAGTTTTCAGCTCTTTTCGGAAGGCAATGAGAGAAGTTTCTGCTCTGAGTGTGCTAGGTAGTGCGTTCCATAGCTTAGGGGCAATGTAGGGGAAGCTTATTCCTCCTGCTCTAGCTCGTTTGATGCGTGGGACCCTGAGCTGGTTGGAGTGGCATTGCCTAGTTGGTCTGGAGGAGCGAGATCTGACTAGGATGTCAGACAGGTAGGAGGGTGCGGTCAGGTTGATACACTTGTGTGCAGTGGTGAGTATTTTGAAAGTGATGCGATCTTTGACAGGTAGCCAGTGTGCTGCCTTTCTGGCTTGTGCAATGTGGTTCCTTTTTGGTATATTGAGAGCTGCTCTTAGAGCATTATTTTGTGTTGTTTGGAGTTTAATGAGATTGGAATTGGAGGTGCCAGCTAGTAACGCATTACAGTAATCTAGTTTAGCTCCAATGGTGGCTCTGGCGATAGAGAGGCAATTGTCTTTGGTTAGGAAAGGTTTGATGGCATTGATGAGCTTAGTGCTCAGAGCGGAGGCAGAGACAATGGAGTTGACTTGTTTGTCCATGGAGAGTGTAGCGTCAATGTGTACTCCTAGTGTTTTTACAGAGGGTAGAACTGGGATGATGCAATTGTCTATGGAGAAGTTGGTGTATAGTGGGTCTAGGTTAGTGAGTGAGGATTTTTGACCCAGGATGAGAATGTCGGTCTTGTCTCCGTTAAGACATAGGCCGTTTGTGGCCATCCAAGCTTGGATGGTGGCGTAAATGTTCTGGAGGGTGGCTGTGTCCTGATGGTAGAGTCCTGTGAGTGGGAGGAGTACTTGGGTATCGTCGGCGTAATTGGTGTATGTGATCCCGAGGGCATCCAGTTTGTCAAAGAGGGGTTTGGTGAACAGGTTATATAGGGTAGGCGCCGTGCATGAGCCCTGCGGGACTCCGTGCTTGATGGTAGTAGGATCTGCATTAGCTATATTGATATATTGCCTCCATGATAGGGGCAACCGCTCTGCACTTAACCCAGGCCCCTGCTGGACTGGGCGCACTTGTCCCCCTCCCTTGCACTTCCTGTTCTGCGCACTTACATGACCTTGAATGTTCTAGGTCTAGCAAGTCCTCCCTCTGTCCCCCCCTCCAGCTTGGTCGCCCTTGAAATGCTCATGCATAGGCGCATTAGAGGACCGACCACCAAGCAATCTGAAATGTTTGCCAGACCAGTACTGTAGTTTATTGATCTGTATGTTCCCCTCCCCCTACACATTTTATCCCCTCACCCTCTGTCAAGCACTTCACTAGTAGATATGCCTCTGGCCTGGTATGCTAGTTATTGTTGTTAGAGCATTCAGAATCTTCAAGGCCTAAGAATGAGGATTATATTCCCTTGTTACCTTGCTGCCTTGAAGCGCTTTGAAGCACTTCACGTGTGTATAGGCGCTTTACAATTAAACAATTACAATTACAATTACTTGAATGAACAACTTTCCTCTATTGTACCTTTGTTATTTAAACTTCAGTATATCACCTGGGAAATCAAGGGTGCTAACACTTGGCAAGATGCAATATTGATTAGAATAGGAGGCAGGCTTGTCATTAGATAAAGGCCTCGCTGACTAGTTAAGTACATGGATCTTAGGGACTCGTAGGTTTCTATACAGAATCACCTACAGTTAATGGGCAGGTTTGGGACAATAGCACCTAAAGCAGCCATTCTTGGAACTAGGATGTGTAGACTACTCCTTCTCCACCTCAGCCTTGCTCTAAAAGACCAGACGTGGACTCCCTGCTCACTGTGCTCAGAGAGGCAAAGCTTCACCTCACTGATGAGGCCCAACAAGGCTGAAACACGTGTATTGGGTTGCTGTTGGTACTCTTGTTCACAGAGGAATTGCCATAGCATTTGGGCGGGACAAAGACTGATATGCAAATGGATATTTCCCACCTGTGAAAGGTACAGTGAGCAAAAAGCGTGTGCTGCAAACTCTCATCTCAGAACAGGTTATCATGCCATGTTCTTTCTGGAGAGGAGCGCCTGCTACCTTTTTTTTAAATCCTTGCTCTAAAAGGTTTAACAGGTCAGGGACCACTGAAAATATAGTTCTTCTGCGGTGGCAGTTTGGGTGGAACAGGCAGCCAGGCTGTGAGCCTATGATTGAAAACCTTTGCTCTCTCCAGTGAAAGCATTGTTGCTCCTTTCTTTCTGTCCCTTCACACTGACCGGAAATAGGGTTCTATGTTAATTTGCTGACTGACTTTTTTTTCGAAGTACTTTCCGACGTCGGAATTAATTGGAAGAAAACATCAACTTTTTCCCCAAAAAAGTGGGTGGTAGGCCCCACCCAAACTCCCATTTCTCTATTGTTAGATGTCTACAGAGGGCAACAGCCATTACAAAACAATGGTTATTGCTGACATACCAACAACAACATCATGAACATCATGAATTTTTGGGAATCAAATTATTTCCAGAAATGCCAGTAAATAAATACGAAAGGATAACAACAACCATTTAATAAAATTATTATCCTATAATCTTCATTCCATTTTCTACGAACAGCGAGCATGTGAGTAGTCATTACAAAACAAACAGAAATATCCAGTAACAACATGAAAAACGTATTTGGCAGGTCTGCATTTTAACAGCGGCGGACCACTTATGGTTGCAGGAAATAGTTAATATATGAAGTTGATGAAGATGTAACCACGCTGAAAGTGGGTGTACCTGCGAAACCGAGGTGTGCTATTGGGAGGGAGTTTGCCACAAGAGGTACTAGGTTGGGTGGGTATAGGTGGTGTATCTTGCGTCATGTGAAAAATGTGTTCAAAGAAGTGTGGGATTTCAAGATTTGTTGCTGAATTGTCTTTTAGTTGACGAATAGCCTGACAATACACACCTCCTGGAATTGTAGAGAGTAATTGCTCTTTGCTTATGGTGGTCTGCTAACCTCCTAAATAAACCTTGAGTCAAAAGCCAATGCAAACGGATGGAGGCCAAGACTAATGTACTCTGAACATGTCTGCATTCAATTATGATGGCTATGCAAGCGGAGAGTAAACCTTCATTTGGAAGTCAGAAGAAAGTTAAACGTGTTAGAAAAAATAGTCCTCATTCTCTTTTGTTTATGGATTGACAAATTAAAGTCTTGGATATTCCAAGAAGCTGAGTCAGAATTGTAAGATGATTCATGCAAAGTATTTCTATAAAGCAATGATTTCCAAAGAAGATCAGACAAATAACAATGCACGCTCAATTTCATCTTCAAATTGTTTCTGATGTTGATGAGCTCTCGTTGCCAATTCTCAATGTTTATTTCCAGATCAAGAATACCAAGGAATTGGGCAAGACATTTGCACTTTTTCCCCACACACGGTGGTCCTTCTCTTGCTCTGCATTCTCTTACACGGCTTATCCTCTGCTGGAAAATGTCAGTAATGGACTCCTATAGAAATGAGATCAGCAGAAGCATTCATTGCCTTCAATTTTTGGCACCAATTTTACCAAAATAGATGTTGCTTCGGATGATCAGAGCTCCAGTAGCGTCGGCCAATGCGAACAGAGCTCTTGATAATCATCAATGAATAATAATTTTCAGAACACAGATCTTAGTTTCAACAAATGGTGTTCAGCAGCAATCACTACTAGAAACTTTGTGTGCTCATGTGGAGATGTTTTTACTTTATTATTAGTAGTCATATGCTCACAAAGTCCTTGCGTGTTGTGCCCTGGTCTTTGCTCTTTCACACGGGGCCTTTCTCGTTTTTGTCAAATGTGTCACTTATAATCTGAGATCCCCTGAGGGAATGAAATGTGTGCAGTATGTGTTTGCATCATTGCTGAGCCCCCAGCGGTGATTACGAGAATACCATCTTCAGAATCTTGCATCCCAAGGTGCCCCAAGGTGCCTTGCATTGTGCATTTCACTGTTCACTTCATATTTGTTCCCGTGCTAGGCAGTCCCACTTATTCTCGGCTGCCACTGTCATTTGGATTCCTCCAATCAAAATCTGACGCTTTCACTTTCTTACGCCAACACAATCTCACATGTATGTCCAAGGGATGGATAGACGGAGGTTTTTGGACAGAATTAAAGACCACATGATACAGGAGGCATCAGGGGAGTTGCTAGGTCTGGAAAAGACCCGGGGCTAAACTGATGTCGGAATTGTTGGGACTGGGGGCTAGCTAGTCTTTTGGCTGCAGCTCCTGAGATTCTATCCGGGGCTACAACCAAAAGATCAGGGGCTACAGCTCCCTTAGCCCCCCCCTAGCAACGCCCCTGGGAGGCCTTATATTATCTTCCCTTTCTAACAACACTTCACACCCATTCTCTTTTTTGGAATCTTGCCCAGCTACTGTCCCCACATCCTGTCCTTTGTATTTCCCGCACACACTGCTTCTCCCACCTGCACCCTTCTGCCTGCCCATTCCCAATTCCAGACCTTCCGCTTACCTGATTTCGATGATCTGATTTTATTTATATATTTTTTTATTGTATTTATTGACATTTATAGAGCGCGCTGAACCCCAGGGTAACTGGGAACTGGTTACAGTAAGCATGATGCAAACAGGCAGTACTGTTATTTGAAAGCATGGCATTTTTACATACAAGGTTTTACATGTACCATGATTGAGGCAATTGTCTGTACTACTGTTTGCATTTAAAAAGGATTACATACAGAAAACATGTTAATTAGGTCATATTATGGGCCAGATTAGAGAAATGTTGCACCGTTGCTAGTGCAAAATGTGCACGGTATCACCACTAGGGCAAAGTTTACCCTGCTTTTAAAATCAGTGAAACACATAAAAAACCCATTGCATAGCGGCAAGTGCAGTTTGGCAAATTAAAATCACCAGGGCTAAAAATGCCCTAGTGCTAAAAAATGTGTTTTTGATACATTTTTGCATCAGTGCAAAGTGTGTCCTAGTGCTAATTTCATTCTGTATTAGCCCTAGGACAAGCTTTGCCCTGGTGCTAAAATGTAGTGAAAATGCATCTTTGTAGCACTAGGGGCATTCTAACCCTGGTGCTTTTAATGTGCCAAACTGCACTTCGCGAGGTGCAATGGTTTTTTAATGTGTCCCAGTGTTTTTTTTAAAAAATAGGGAAAACTTGTGATAGAGGGAGGGCTTTCCAATGTTTTGCGCCCACCACTGGTAAGCTGAGGTCCCCTGCTTTATGTAGATTGAATCTAGAGATGGAGAGCAGGTTCGAGTGGGCACCCCTGGTGGGTCTGTTGGATTGTGACTTAGTGAATTTTCTAGATAAGTATTTTGGGGCATTATTTGACAGGCGTTTGTGTGTTAATGATAGAGTTTTTGACACTTTGCGATCACTAACAGGTAGCCAGTGGGCTTTTAGTCTAGCAGAAGAGATGTGCTCTTTTTTAGGAATGTTCAGAGCTGCTCTAAGTGCGTTATTTTGTATAATCTAAAGTGTTTTAATGTTGAAAGATGTTGAGCCTGCAAAGCGGGAGTTGCAATAGTCTATCCTGGAAAGAGTGAGGGCTCTGGCGATCGTGATACAGCTTTCAGAGGACAGGCACGGTCTGCAGGCGTTGATGAGTTTATATGTGTAAGCTGCTGAAGGGGAAATAGTGTTTGCGCGTCTGGTTAGTGTGAGCGAGGAGTCCAAGTAGACCCCAGAGTTTTTACTTCTTTTGAGACTGGGATAGAGTTTCCAACGATGACGAAGGATGTGTAGTCATTGTTGAGTTTGTTAAGTCGTGTTTGTGTGCCGACAAGGAGCAGCTCGATTTTCTCATCATTTAAACATAGGGCGTGTTGAGTGATCCGGGCTTGGATGATTTGATATATTTTGTCCAGTGCTTTGGGGTCAGTGATGTAATTGGCTGAAATGGGAAGGAGGATTGTTAATGACTCCAATCAAGCATTCCCACTAAGTCAGTGCCTTGTCTGGGATTGCTCAAGGGAAGCCCTTATTTATATATTTTTATGACACGTTATAATCTGGATGATGAACCCTTGTATAACGCCCCTCTCCTAGAATCCCCCTGATCCCACTGAGCCAAGAAGTAGGTTTGTTTTGCAAATTAAAAGATTTATTGAAAAATGAAACAATAGATACATATCACACTTTTATAATAAATTAATATTTGATATCACACTTAGACATATGACAGTGATCAACACTGGATGATGTTATACTAGCACACTGGTTTAATTACTTAGGAGTAGTATAGAGGATAAGGTAGCTGAGAATGCTTTATATGGTACAAGGAAATGCAAGGTGGAAAAGAAGCAACACGGGAATAAACTTGACATGATTTCAGCAAAACATAATATAATCACTTTTCCCCTTTTGGCAATTCACCCCCCCCCCTCTATGCAATGTAAGGAGGTGGATGTAACAGACACAGTCTTCAGGAATACAATCACAGTACAATACGAATTCAGTTCCCCCCCTAGCAAGCTTAGAGAAACAGGGATGATTTTAAACACAGGCAAAGTACTTTAAAGGTGGTATGCAAAGAAGGGAAAAATATGCTAAAAATGATTTTAATTCCCTCTAGAGGTTCAGGGTGAGTGAGAGATACTTTAAATCAGTTCAGGCCAGCCCTATCAATGATTCAGGGCTGGTTACCAGGTTGAAATCGGAATTCCGTAATGGAAGCAAAAGACAAATGTTTTTACACGTGGCTGAAATGAAACAAAATGTCAAATCGCAGCAATTTAGTTGCGTGCGTCGAGCGCAATTACGAAGGAAGTATAATATTGTAGCAAGTCGGTTTAGAGCTTGTTGGAAAGCATAGAATCTCAGCTTTAAAATAAAATTTAAGTCTCGCTTCTATCACAAACGGTTCAAGAGATATGGACAATTTTGTGAAGGTAGATTCTCAAAATAAAAGTAAAGCTCAGAATGACAGATGACAGTTTTGCAGCTTTGAATCAACAGTCGGGACACAATTTCTATGATGCAGTTCTCAATAGGTTAAAATAGTTTGAATTAGATTATTTTAAACTAAGAGATTGGTTTTGCACAGTTCTGGCTGAGTACTCACACTATATTTTGGACAGGAATGCGACTTTGTCACAGATCGTGTCAGGATTGGCTGCGGTTCTCTCGCCACTGGTTACTGGTTCTCCGCATAACGATCTGGGACAGCTCTCAGCACTGCACAGCGATCTGGTCTCTCTGGATCTCTGGTCTCTCTGGAGATTGATGGATTTGAAGTCTGAAGTCTCCCGGCAAAGCGTCCCGCAAGAAAGTGGAAAGTGAATGTTCCTGTCTGGCTTCCAGTGGCTCTTTTTATGTCTTTTGAAAATGGGTGTGGATGCTAACTTTCTTTGCCCAACCCACTCACGATTTGATAGGTCAAGGATTTCTCTTTGACCTGATTTGAGAAGGGAACAGTGAGTCAGAGTGATGAGGTAGGTTTATGGTCAGAGGATCCTCCCCTTGTCAAATTGCACACAAATCTATTTCTGATCCAAATACCCATTTATCTATGTACCATTTTTCTAATATTATATGTCCAGTTAACATATTTTCTGTAGCACCAAACCATCCGATCCCTGTCTTTGTAAGATGTTGTGTCCACTTTTGACAGAATTCTGCCCTTTTCATCCAGATAACGACCTCTAAACTTTTCCAGATTTTACACAAATGTGCACAAGGAATATGGGTTCCAGATGATAAAGTGTCAGATTTTTAACATGCATACATTTGGAGTAACAACCTTATTTTCCGCTACTACTCCCCAGAGCATACCACAGAGTCCTGACACCTCTTAAAATGTGCACAGAAAAATCACAAGAATGATGATATTATTTATATAATTTTTACAAGTCCGCACTATGAATTATCCATCTTTTTAAAATTATGCTCTGGCCCCAAAGGGGTGTGGCTTTCCAAAGCACATAGTGGAATTTCTGGTTTGTCCACTTCCCCCAAGCTCAGCTTGCTCACAGAGGCACTTCTCCTCCCACTTCTCCCAAGAGGAAGCTATTTTACGACCCCCCTCCCATATAACATTTGCCTGAGCCCAAGACAGTGCTTTGTTCAGTTTCCTGCAGTCCCCAGGTGCCACTCCCCTAATTCAATCAGAGAGGTGTCATCTCCTTTTGGCAGGGGCAGCAGAATGCAACCAGGCCTGGGAACAGAGCTGCTGATCAAGTTTCAACTCCTGTCGGGGGTAGTTGTCAGGCAAAATTCAATCTCTTTAAGCCAGGCTTCAGCTAAATGTCACTTGGGTTCCCAGTTTTCTACATTCAAACCAAACTTGCAATTTTTACACATGCAGCTAGAACACTGATTCTAAGTTCAAAACTATGACATTTAACAGTTGCAAACTATGTGACACTCAACAGTAGGTCCCTCATTTATTTTAAATATTTAGATTTTAGTGTCTTTCAGTCCAATTTCACATCAGCTGCTGACATCCAGGGCTCAGCCAGTTTCATTATGAACATTATTTTGGCTCTTTCTCTTTCCAGATTTTGTATGCCCACAAGAATACATTCTGCCAAATGTCTGCTGGTGTTCAGTGAGATTTTTGAATATCTTGCAATGTTTAAAATAGGCATTTTTAGCTTGCATTTTAGAGAAACAAAGGTGATTTCTAAGCACTTTTTGAGCCAACCGGCACTGCTGTTTTTCCTTTTGCACACATTTCACCCATGGCACTCCTGGCCCATCACGCTCGCACTGGTGCGTGGTAGGTCAGTCAACCATTTTGGTGTGTGCAAAAACTGCGCGGTTTTCCTGGATCCTGGTGCAAATGTGGGGTTTTCCGCCATCTTGGATTTCCTAAGCCCACAGCACCAAATGTTGCAGCATAATAACTCGAACATGGGTCAAAACCCCTGACAGGATCTGGGTATCGTCCACATAGTTGGTGTAGATGATACCCGAGTCATCAAGCAGGAGTTTAGTAAATATATTATATAGCGCTGGGAAGACACAGTAGCCTTGCAGAACTCCACAGATGACTGTGGCCAAAGGGGCAGCTGCCGAGGTGGAAGAGACTCATTGTCTGGTTGGATAGGAAAGACTGAATCTAGGCTACGGCTTTGGAAGAAAAGTAGGCTGCTGAGGAGAGGTGTTGCATAAGATTTTGTGGTCCGCTAACACAAAGGCCGCTGTGAGATCTAGCAGGAGGAGGGCCAGATTAGTGTTGTCTATGATCGCATCCATTTGGATTTTTAGGAGTGCTGATTCCGGTCCGTAACCGGGCAGAATCCAGATTGGCGCAAACCTAGGAGGTTATTAGTTTCTAGATATTTTGGGATTTGCATGTATGGTTCTCTGTCCAGTTTTTTAAGTAGGAAGGGGACTGTTGTTATGGGGGTTCCATGTCTCAAAATCGCGGCAAAAATGGCAGTGGATACAAAATATTGTGGCAAAAATGCTTTGGTTTTGCCGCCACAATCATGTAAAGGATGCGGGGGACAACCCCGCAACCCCCGCTTCCCTTAAATGGTATAATGGGGTACACCTTTACCGGGTCAAACCACAGCATTTTTGCCACAATTATTGTTACCAGCGACATTTTTGCCACAATTTTATTACCGGATACCGTTATGGGGCAGTAGTTGGTGGGGGTATTCAGGTCAAGAGTAAGCTTTTGAAGGAATGAGTGGACCCAAGCATCTTTTAGATTGGGTCGGTATGTTACTGGAGGAGAAGGAGTTATTGATGAGTTCTTCCACACAGTTTTGTATTAGTGGCGCTGGGAAGATGTCCCCTTGGCATCTGGAAGGCTTCAAGCCTTTGATGATTTTTGTGACTTCTCAGATGGAGACTGGTGTAAACTCAAATAGGTGAGGGAATTGGGGAGGCTGGGTAAGGGGAGCAGGGGGTCCCTTTGTTAGTATTTGTTTGTTTTAGCAGCAATTTTCATTTGGTGTAGGGAGATTTTGTCTAGTAGTGCTTTTTGAATGTTAGTGCACCAGGAGATGTCTTTTGGGCAGCTGTTTGGGGGAGACTGGAGATTCAAGTTCTCGCAGGATGGTGAAGAGCTGTTTCGAGTCATAATTGGCCTTTTCTATCTGCTGTTTGTGAGTTGAACTTTTGCTTGAAGGATGGCTTGTTTGAAGGATTTGGCAAGTGAACGAAAGTGATCTTTATTCTCCACAGAGTGAGACTTTTTCCACAAGGTCTCGGCTGCTCGCTTAGTGGAGCGTAGGGCTTTGAGATCAGGGGTGTACCAGTAGTTCAGGTGAGTTATTGGTCTAGGTTTGCATTTACGCATGCGGGCTACCTTGTCGATAGCTAGTTGGAATGTTTAGCTGTGGAGTTCTACCATTGAATTAGGATTGTTAGCAGAGTGTTGGTAATCCGTTAGAGGTTGCAGTAAAGGGAGAATGTTAGCTGGGGTGATATTGCAAGCATTTCTTGAGAGGGAAGCTGGTGCTGATTGACGCGTGGCACAGGTTTAATTCTTTTTCAGGATTGTAAAAGAGAGATCACATTGTGGTCAGATCAGGGACCAGGAATAATGGATGTGATATTGATGTTGCAGTTGGCATCTGCCAACCAGTCTAGCATGTGACCTTTGTCATGAGTGGGGGATGTAATGCGTTGGGTGAAGCCCAGGGCTTTGAAGGAGTTGGCTATTACCAGTACATTGTCATGAGTAGGGTTGTTAGAGCCCAGATTTACATCTCCAAGAGGATGATTCTGGACGATAGATTAGTGTCGCAAGAGAGGAGAAGTGCAATGATAGTCTGCCTATCCATTCTAGCCAACTATTCCATGCCCTATAATCCACTGCTTCCTTCTTCGCCGTTCCTTTTCTGCCTCTGGCTTCACCAGGGTTCCTATTTTCATCAGCGATCCCTCTATTCCCGCTGGAAACTTCTGCCCCATCACGCACCGCTTGCCCTGCCCACTATCCCCATAGCATTCCACAGCCTACCCAGATATGGTTCTTACTGAAATTCTGTGTTCATGGTGGCACATACGTAAACATCATCCCTTGCAAAACTGTTTGAAATACAGCTTTTCTTTTCTCAACATCAACATTCGGAATAAGTCGTCTGACATACATGATCAGTCTGAGAAAGCTCCAATTTTACGAAATGGATCATGGTGCTCCCGTTGCCTAGCAATGTAAACAACCAAAATATTGTTTATAAAATAATCTGTTATCCTTGATTTAATATGATTCCTTTTATGAATTTAATTGTTACAATATATATGAATGTTTTTAGAAATGTAATATTTCAGAATAAACTAAAATTTGACTTTACATTATAAAATAAACTATGGACGAGCAACCAAGTCTGAGACTCAAAGGAAGTAATGCAGGCAGGTTCCAAAGTACAGTGAATCCCCAAGCCCCACAAAGGAATGTCCACAAACTATGTTATGTGGTAACACAGTACTTTTATATAAAATAAGGTTCAGGTGAATATATACAGCAACAAATAACACACTTTGTGCTCAGGCAACACTATTCTAATACTGGCAAACCTTTACACCTCTTTGTGGTACAATCATATACTTCGATTCAGGTAAAATGCACCAAATGCTGAAAGTTATTAAAAAGCATAAGAGTTACTAAGGAAGGTGCAACTTCGTCGATATTACTGTAGATAGGCAGGTAATAATTGGAACATAGGCCGGGTGCTTTCTTTAGGATAAACAATGCAATACTGTGTGAGGAAAGATTAATGTGCACTTTATCTTTTATGTTATATCCAGTCAAAATCTGTTCAATAATAGTCTGCTTCTCTTTCTATAGGTCCCACTACCCTCAAAGTATCTGGCAAGCTACAGGAGAACAGAATCTAAGATGAATTTGGGATCCCAGGAGGAATCCTGTGGATGGAAGATGCTCTTCCTCGTAACCATACCTTGGGTGCCTTGGGTGATGAAGTGGTGGAGTTTCTCGGCTTTACTCATAAGACACCTCATGGATGGACCCTCTCTGCCCCCCCCTTGGAAGAAGAAGTTTCTGGGATGTCAGTGTCAAGAAGAAGAAGGCTCAGAAAGGAAGCAAGGCAGGACTTTCGCAGTTGTCTCTGATGTCACGTTGCTATGTCGGTTGTGGATGTCCCACAGATGCGAAACTTCCTGTGGACCTCTACAAGGCTTGGCTGAAAAACGTAAGACCCTTGGTGGCCAGTGATAGTTTTCGGTGGAGACGGGTACACTAGCAGAAGAAGGTGTTGGGTTTCTGGATTTTGCCGTTCACTGTCTTTTGCTTTTTTGGTGCTGCAGCTGCAGCTCGGATGTCAGGATGGACTCTGGTGACCTGAATACAACCAATGGACAGGACTGCAGACCCTCACCAAGTCTTTGGATTTTGATGGTGGGAAGCACACCGCCGGACACTCCAGTGCAGGTAGCGACCATGAACCTTCTCTGGCATGGATAAGCAGACAGATGTCATGACAAGGATGCCCTTTGAAGGAATCTTCAATGTTTTTTAACATCTTGCAGCTCTGGGTGTCAGGCAGCACTATGCCAGGGTACCCCCTCTTCAGGGCGATACTCAGCAGCTTGGCTTCCAGCAGTCACAAACACTACTCTGGACCCTGGGTGACAAAGATGAACATCTTGCCTTCAAGATGTTCAGGCACTCCTCTTCTGGACTCATGAAGTTCCCTTCTTCAGACGGCAGGCACACAGGACTGGCTTCCAGGACACCTCTGTTGAGGAGTAGCAGATGCACAATTTTCCCTTGTAGCTACAGGAAGAGGCCGCCTATACAGGTCCCCTCTGGTTCAGTCCTTGAATCAGCATGGCAGCATTCGGATTGAATGAAGAAATGCAGCCACCAACTTCTTCCCACAGCTGGATTCCCGGTTGAAAACTTAAGATGACTTCAGCTTCTGCTTCAGGTTTCTTGTTTCATCTTCTGAGGTGAGGCCCCATGTTATACAAAACACTCCCCATTCACTCAGGATGAGTCAGGCTCAGTCATCCAATCACACACAAGTGCATTCATGCAGGCAGCACCCAATCAGGCTCACAGGCATTCAGGCCATTCACTTTACACCAGACACCCACAACACAAGATGTGGATTGGGGGCTACTACCCAGCCTTTCAGTGCACTACACTATTCATTCCAGTGTTCATCAGGGCTGGCTCAGGCATTATGCCACACAACCAAATCCAGACAACCAAAACACAGAATGCATATTGACTACTCACTGCATTCATTCAGGCTCCACCCCAAGGGTGTACCCACAACAAGCTGTCCCTGGGAGGGCTCCAGTCAGTCTGGCAGGAGGCAGCCTCAGAGCCATATATGGATCTTCTACCCAACAGCCATTCAGACGAAGGGAACAGAGCCAGGGCTTCTCAGGACTTTGTGAAACACGAGGGAGAGGCAAATAAAACCAAGAGGCCGCACGTGGTCATCTTGCCTTTGTGCAGCATGTAGCTGGCACCAGCCCAAACCTCGCTCTGTGGGCAACACACATGTGCCCAAAAGCATACACTAGTGGTACAGGGTTGTACCCCTACCCATGGGTACCCTAAGACCTTTGTCCACCAAGAACAAAATGAAGAGCTGCACTGCCACGGTTCCTAACTGGACTCCCCTGTGCAGAAAATAAGCAGAAGACACAGTGCAAAGAGGTAGAGAAGAAGGGCAATGTGGCCCTGTCCCTCCAATGCATTTCCATCATCACACAATAGCAATACCATCCTTTACTAAATTTACCAACCTGAGCATGTTCTTTCTGATCAGGGAAGTCCAATGCACCTTCAGCAGTGGCAGATGATGCCCTCATTCAATCAATATTTCTCCATAATCAAGGTATTCTGGGGCAGCCAGCATTCTTCACATCTGTGATGAGGGTGTGGAGAACTGACCCCTCCCAATGATCTGAATCAGGAGGACTACAGGACCACTATACATTTTCAAGAGGCATACAACGCTTGATAAAGGGGGGCAACTGCAAGGATTTATAGGTAGGAACCGCTCCCTACAGAGCTGAATGTGGTCTCAACCATTCTTCGCATGGCGCCAGTGGTTGCAACAGGTGGAGTGCAGATGAGAGAAGCTGGCCTTTAGGGTTGCGAGGGTTTTGAGATACAGCAATGTCACAGAGTAACGCTGAAGTCCTTCTCTAACAATCCTTCTATTAATCTTCAATGGAAGCCTGAATGTGTCATAAAAAAATAAATTGGAGCAGTGAATTAAGAGCCTACAAGAAGGGAGGTATTGAAGCATGTCTATACCATAATCCAGTAAGAAAGCACAGGGAGCAGAATGCTCGTTTTGATATCCGTGCAGAGCCTGATGACGCAGGTTCAAATCCCGGCAGGACCAAACTCAGCCTTTCATCCTTTCGAGGTCGATAAATGAGCACCACACACTGTGGGTAATAATTAGCAGCACTCAGATACCTGAGGGTTCGTAGCACTATATAAATGCAAATTATTATATTTAAATGATAATGTATCGCTGCTAGATGTATATGTGTTTCACTTCAACTGTGTTGGTAATGTGTATTGACTGTGATTTTCTGTAATGTAGTTCATTTTCCAATAATAATGTATTTTTTAATACATGATGGATTTATGAAGGATATGTATGCAAACATTGCAACGTTACATGCGATACTTCTTCTTGGCAAAGGAGTGAGTCTGCTTTGCTGCAGCTCATTGAAACACTCGTCCAATGTGTGTGCTTCGGCAGGGATGCTTGTGCTTAATGTTCCCAACTGGCCATTTGAGGTGGCCCTGCTCTCTAAAGTTTGGTTGCCTAAATGTTGTGGTCATTTGGAAATGAAGGAGAAGGATGAAAAAGAATGTTCAGATTCATGTGTGATGAACTCGTGAAAGTTCCTTTACTTTATAGGTTTTTTCCCCCAAATTTTGAATGATCCCTATTCATGTATAAGGCTAGGCAGAATGTATCTTGTTACTGGGAGCATTTGAGGGAGACACCAACTGGAGAGAGAGCGGAATGTGCCTTCCTACTTCTATCGGGAACTTGTGTCTTAGTGTATATAGTATCTTCCAATGAAATTGCAATGCGACTGCTGCTGCTGGCCTACCCGGTGTTATTGGCATGTAGCTAACCCCATGATTTCATTTCTTTGGCTTTTTAAATACCGCCGCGTGTATTGATTACACAGGTCACTAGATCGCAGTAACGAGCTGCACATTTGGTCAAAATATGGTTACAGGCCTTCTTTTACCGATTAATTCACTATGATATTATGAATATCCTCCGTAGCTTGATATCATGAATATGTTCTTCCTCCAAGACACCTATCAGCATCTTCCATTCAGATCTATCAAAAAATGCCAACTTCAGAGCCAGAAGGGCAGCAATATTTGCTACAATGCAGAACATCTTAAACAAATACACATTCTTTGCAGTGAGCATCTTCTCTCACAATAAGTACTGGACAGGCGGTACCGCTTCCAAGCAAGCTCTTTAAAGCGAGTGTAATTTCTCTGGGCATGATTGTATGGACTATAATGAAATTAACATGCTCCTTATCATGTATTCAAATTTGTCAGCCTAAGGAGATCTGTAGTAACAATTATATAATGTGCTTCAGCCACATTTATTTTTCTTAGTTGTGATCTTGTTTTGTTACTTTTTTTTGTAATTTTTGTTCAAAGTATGTCATAGCACTGAAACTAAGTGGTTCAGCTAAGGATAGTATGTGTGCTTATTGGGTGTTTGGTTATCTATGAAAGATACAATACAAGAGAAGGGCATCTTTTCATTCTCCATCAATGGTATCTGTCAGAGATACACATGAAAACCTCCCACCAACAATGCATGAGGCTCAATATGAAACACTGTGTCCATCACTCTAACGCCTCACCTCGCCCAGCTTCAAGACATGGACTATTCCATTTCATCCCCCCTGAGCATTAGAAAAAAGACTAATCAACAAGAAGTTCAGTCATGTTCCCAACAACAAAAGACACCCCGCTATCCCCAGGAGGCCCAGCTCACATGTTTCTCCACATGGAGATAGGCATGTGCTGAAAGGAGATCCCCAGCATAAAATATCTGTGATCAGAAATAGTGGATTAGTGGAAGAATAGGGAGAGTGAGGCACACAGCAGGGATAGAGTAACCAGAACAACCAAACAATAAAAAGGTCAATGGATTGAAAGGGGAATCCACAGAAGGAGACTTTAGAAAAATGTAAACATAGGATAGATTTACAAAACCATGCTTTCAGATCTTTGCTAATACTCCTCATGAATGTTTTCTGCAATCCTATCCAACACTTTGGGCTGTAGCCATGAGCAGAATTTTGTTCCCATTCAATCCTATCCTGATTTCGAAAGACTTTACCACATAGCCGGTCCCTGGTGGCCATGCCCACTTTAAGCCCAATGCTGGCCCCTTCTGGTCATGGCCAGTAGCCAGATTGTCAAGCTCATGACTCAGAGAATCTGGCCACTGCAGTGTGCAGTCATAACATCGAAATAAAATGTCGAATTACACAAAAATCGAAAAAATAATGTTGAAAAAAAAAAGTCAAATTATTTATTTTTTTATTTATATTTATTTTGTGGGTCCCGCATGTAAAAAAAAAGGCAAAAGCAAAAAAAAAAAAAAAAAGGTGGTTTGGGGAGGAACCCCCTCATTTCGAATAAAAAATGTAATAAAAAAGAAATTCGACTTTTTTTTTCTTCGATTTTGTGACTTTCGACATTTTGGTTTTCGATTTTATGACTATAAACCGGCCACTGCCCATGGCCACAAGCTATACCTCAGTCACCAAAGGTATATCACAATTTTTTGTACCTACATTATGACACTTTTCAAAAAATAAAGCACAGCAAAACTATACTTTAACATAATTGCAAATGCTCCTTGCATGAGTTTGCTGCAAATCAGTCCATGTTTTATTTTTTGAAGTGTCAAAACATACATACATAAAATAGCCATATAACTTAGCCCCCACCTTGGCAATATCCACAATCAATGTTGGGTGTATATTCTTTCTAAAATCGTTTGTGCACATTCATGAAACGGCAAAAAAGTTATAAGCCATCTAAAAATGTTGAGACACCCCTTCTAGTTTTGTCCCCTATTTACAAAATCCCACCAAACTTTGCAAAAACATTCAAATCTGGGTTCTTAATCTTTTTGCAAACTTTGTTCCTTCTAAGAAAAACAGCACCAAACTTTGTAGAACCATTCAAAGTCAAGTTTAGAATATCACAAAATTTCATGCAGTTTTATTGAGAGGCGCCAATGTAATAAGCCATCCAAAAACCGTTTTTCACCAACCCTTTAATACAAAAAAATGCATGGATGTCCCCGAACATTTGACGTGTTCGCGGACTTTGTCAAAGAAAAAAAATACCTGTTTTTTGGCTTTTTATGGCCATATCCCATCCTCATCACCCCTCAACTCCCCAGATATTGTTTCATTAGTTTGACAAGTGCAATGTGTATTTTAATATGTTTTTAACGCAATGTCCACGGACTATGGGTGCTGTCCACAAATTCAACATGGCGTCGGTTTCAAAATATCTTGACGCGCCTCACATTTTTCAACATCCAATCAGCTGACGTGCCCACTGTCTGCAAACATCATGCCGGACCGTGATTGGCTCAGAGGGGTGTCTGCGGAACGAATAGGGAAGTGAGTTCGCGGACCGAACCCAAATATCACTACTTTGTTGTGACCTACTTTTTGTCTGTTTTTGAAAAAAACTACTGGAAGGATTTACACCAAGTGTACACTTTTGGAACCAAGTTGCCACTTCTGGTGCAGATTTGGTGAAAATCCAGTGGTTTGGACTGTAGGCGTGAGCAACATTTTATTCCCATTGCGTCTATTGTATATATTTTGGGACCTCCCTATGACTTTGACCCCCCCGGATGAAACCTCACCAGACATCTTAGAATCAATCCAAGGGAGCCATGTATTTATTTTGCAAAGTTTGGTGAGGATTCGTCCAGAAGGGGCAAAGTTATAAGTCGCCCAAAAAGTCCTCTTCCTATTGGTTGAGCAACCTAACCATAACTACACGGCCGCTACCGCAGGCTGTGCAATATATAGAGAGGGAGAGAGAGAGAGAGAGAGGCGGAAGCAATCACACCAATGTTGTTCAGAAGTAGAGGGGATTCGGGTGTTGGAGGAGAATGCTAGCAGACGTGTAAGTCGACTTGCTTAAACGGACTATATAGCGAAGATAAACAACTGTGGTTCCTTTTGCCTAATCGTTCTCTTTGCCTACGCCTGCATGATCAGCAATCTCCAGCAATGCAGGCCTGCCACTGTGCCTTTGTCTTATGATGGCTGGTTGGGTATGACAACCTGCTGCAAGATCATTCGCCAGTGATGAGCTTTAATTAACTGCGGGAGTGGGCGGAGCCTACAATGATTCCTTATGGTAGTTCAGGACACACATACACGCCCTTAGCACTTAGCTTGGATAGTACAGCTTTGGAAATCCCAGGGCTGCACTTTCTAAAACAGAGATTTTCATGTGCAAACAATGAAATAAAAGGTTACCACCTTATATATAGCAGCATCTGCTGGCAATTGAGAGTTCAGTGATTTACCAGTGTTTGCTATAATTTATACAACCCAGAACGTGTGTGTATAATACAGTAACTTGAGGTAAATTACTGACCAATCAGATGGCAAAATGAGGATGGTGTTATAGATTGAGACAGACATTTTAATCAACTCCCCCCCCCCGCCACCCGCATCAAAGGAAATTAACTCAAGTACAGAATAAAAAAAACTGTGCATGCATAAATTTGTTACATCAGTATCTCTTTACAGAACCTTTTCACAGGTGCAAGGGCTACTTTGCAACATATTGACAAGAGGGAAAAAATTGGCCTAATGCAAAATAAAATAGTGCATAAATGCACCCTGGCAAACTTTGCCCTCTTGCTAATAGGGCACAGTAGTAGGGCACTAGCGGAAACATTGCCCTAGTATAAAAATGCATTGGAAGACTGTGTATTTACAATAAGGCCCATTTTGTGCAAGTGCCTGTACTGTGTAAAACTGCTCTTGCTCCGGTGTAAAGTTTGCCTAATGAGGCCCTTGCTAGACTTCCCTTTTAGGTCATGCCAGGCAAACGATGGAAAGATGGCAGCCATTTTGAAACAGGCCTGTATTACACAATCCTCCATTCTGATCTACAAACTGATGGGGCTATCCAATGATTGTGCTTTACTGGTGGATATTGTGTCCTGGGGTAAACTTCCTTGTTTTTGAAAAGTAATTTAGCACTACAATGCAAGGTTACACAGGCAGCAGGCGGGACGGATCGGGTATCAGTGTCAGTATGTTATTAATTACTCACAAGTGGTTCCCATTTGCTGACCCCCTGCAATTATGTCACCGGTTAAACAGATGGAATCAGGATTTCATTGCAGGGGGAGATACATTATTATTCTGACATTAACACTTAGATCAGCTCCTCGGAGAGAGGAGTTGCCCGAGCGCGCGCCCGGTCGGCCGCGCCCTATGCCTGCACAATGTAACGCCTCCCAGCTGTGCAAGCACTGATAGAGGATGTGAAGCAAGGGAAGGGCTCTGGTTCAGGGCACCTTGCCTTCATCTGTAACCAAGGGGAAAGGCAAATATTGTTCTGCGAAATTAAAATGTCACGAGAACAATGGGTGGCCAGCCGCGCGCTTAATACCTGCAAGGAACTGACTCAGACATTGAGCTGACAGGCTCTATACATCAAGGTCCTTGAGTCTCCTGTGGCCTCTCGGATATTGAAATCCCGTTTAAACTTTTTTCACATGTTCAGTCCTCAAGCGGAATTGTTGCTCAAGTGCTTATATATGATTTTCAGATGTCTATAAACACATGTGTCCATAGACGTCTATACAACTGTATATCAGTGGGTGAGTTACCTGTGGGCAGCGCTCAGTTCCTTCCCAGCTAGGTTAAAGCTTTATACAGCCAATATGTAGCCACATGCACACCTTGGAAGGTAGATGTACAATTTGGCCTTATTATGCGTTGGGTGGTGCGGGTAAAATGCAGCGCTATTACCGTATTCTGCTGCATAACCACACAGCCCAACTATGAGTTAGGCGGAAAATTGGAGGATTCAACTATGAGCTGGAGGTAAATCCACCACCTTTCTGCCAAATTTCTGCAGATTTTCCACTGCAGTAATTGCACCGAAATCCCCCATGGAGTCCTATGGACTCCAATTTAATGTGGAGTAACACTGCCACGCCCACTTGTAATCCGGCAGTAATACCGCTCAACCAAGTGGCAGTAATGGTAACACAGATGGGTGGTATCTTGGCAGAATTACCATCAAAATACCACCAAACTTATAATGAGGCAATGAGTCTAAGATGCTTTAACTGCATACTTTCCAACACTGCACACTTCCCCAAAGGACACACAGTCTACAGGGTGGAGAGGAGAGTCAGGAGTGTACCATTGACAATATGTGGAAAAATGAACTGTCTCATGCAGTCCTGCCACACCACACACAGGTTCTAACTCCCAATCCACAAGCCTCCATGCATACCTGGGCACCGGACAACCTCCCCCACCATGATTATGTGTCTACCACCACCACCGCAGAATTGAAAGACTACTGTGAGTCCTTATTAACATCACAGCATTACCCAGTCTCCTGCCACACTTTTACATGACTGCACTACCACTAGTATACAATAAACCTGCCATCTTGCCTGCGCCTCCACCGCCCACATTATGTCCATCCCCTTGCCTTCCTAGAATAGAAAACTGCTTGCCCTCCTGCCAACAACCCTCTTCATTTGGCCCAAATGTTGCCAATCCCCTTCACTTCCTAAATATATATGTAGAAGCCCTCCCCACTATGCCTCTTTTTACAGGTGTGTAACTGTGCAGGACGTGTTTCTGAGCCTGGCATTGCCAGGAGAGTTGTCACAGTGCCATACTGCCAGCTGAGTGCCACGCTGTTGCCACTGGCAGACCTGGAGCATGGCATCCAACATTTCTCTACAGAAGGAAGAAGAGGGAAATTATGTTTCACTGCTGTGATGTCACAGTAGTCAATTAACATTTTCGATATTCATAATGCGGTTTTGACTGTTATTAAATACAGTGGCTCTCAAGAGCAGCCCATCGCAAAATCCAGCCAATGATCCTCGTCTTACGTAATGTAACCTCACTGTAACCCTCACAGTAACACGGAAGTCATTTGAGACCATGATCCTGATTTACAGAACAGTTTTTCAGTGTGCAAAAAAACTATTGAAAAACGCTTTGTACATCACTCCCCATGTATCATTGAAAACATTTGCTACACTGCACCTGACGCTGCAGCGAATTCACATCTAAAATTGGGAGAAGGTGCACAAGGACCAGATTATTATAGATAAAGAATCTCCTGCGCCTATTTAAAGTTATTTTTAAGGAGCTCCTCTTAGCATCTTTGGGCCTCATCACAGGTTGGTCAGAGTGATCAAAAGGGGCAGTAACGCTATTACCGCTGCATTTACTGCTCAGCCCAATCTCAAGTTGGGCAGAAAATGGGAGTTTTACCTCCAGCTTTTTGATGGAGGTAAAAATCACCTTTTTCCGCTCGTTTTCTGCCGCTATTGGTGCAGCGCTAATTGCGCCGGCTCTAATAGTGCCACGAAACCCCCATTTGGTCCATGGGAACAGGGATTTAACTCCCCACGGCAACTTGGGATCCGAGGCAAATTGCGCCGTACCCAGTTGCGGTAACGCTAATGGTGTCAGGGCGGTATCCAGGCACAATTGGCATCAGGATAAAGGCCAACCACTGATGAGGCCCAATGTCTTTCAGCTAAGAGCTGAACGTAGCTCTTTTGCCATTGAATTCCTTTGCACCCTAAAAATGTAGTTTCATAAAACTCTGATTGTTTTAATATAAATCTTGAATTAGAGTTTATTGCAGTATTTCCTGTGCCCCTTCTCTTACTGCTAAATTTTTGATTGTGTGACTGATTGCTGCTCGTGTGATTGCATGTGCTGTACATTGCATTATTATTGAAGCATTTTCGCCACAATTTGAATTTCAACATTTTACCAAAATAGGTAGATTTTTTGCCGAAACTGCTCATAATACTTTATCCTCGCTGGAGTTTACTTTATCTCTCCTGGGGTAACATGCTGTGCACGCTGTCAGCCGATTTCGATCAGTAGTTCTAGGAGTATCATTCAGAACTACATCTCCCGGCTGCCCGACCTTTTTCTTCACATCCCCGGCACGTTAGCGTTCGAAGAAGCCGGTGTTTGCCGGTTGACGGCGAGTCGTCGCGCTGCAGCGCTCTGCTATCTGCAACTAGCTGGATACGACTGTCTCTCCTCCTACAGGTCGAAGACCAAATGAGTTTCTTCGAAAATATCTCAAACTAGGAATGAATCCTGAGAACCAGATAACCTTACAAAACACTCAGCCTACCATACAAACCCCCTTGTTGGTACCGTTTAATGGAAGGGGGGCATGCCTCTCTGTCCCTTCCTTTACCAACTGCTATTACTATTCCATCCACTTATTGCAAAGGATCAAAATGAGGGCTATTGGAGATGATATGATGGGGGCCCTGGAAACTGATTTGAATTCGTCAGTGGAGGAATCCATGGGGCTTGACCTTCAGCCAGTGCCTAATTGTGCTAGCAAATTAGACCTGCCCTTACTGCCGGGAAATCGAGAACTGGATCAGGTGGAGGGTTGCAACACTGAATCTCCAATGGTTCGTGCTCACACCATGGCCATTAATCCTACAGTACCGGAGGTGGCGTCTTTGAGCCCTACAGTAGAGAATAGTTGTGTAACATCAGGGCATGACAGGGAGATAAAGTGTATGCTCCTTAACACAAGGCCCCTTATTAAAAACTCAATGGAGGTAGCTGACCACATCAGTATCAACAATATAGATCTATGTGCAATCACCAAATCTTGGCTACATGATGCTGCGGGACCCGCAGTGACACTTGCTGTGCCTAGAGTTTTTAACATACTGCGCGCTGACCATCAGAATGGGAAAGGCAATGGAGCGGCCCTGATTTACCACTTATCCTTACAGATCAGGAAGGTAGAGAACGTCTCCTGAGCAGACTGTGAAGTTTTGTGGGCAAATCTAGAAATGAATCCAAATGCGACAGTGAACATATATTTCTTTTATACAGACCGCCACACAATATGCCAGGGTGTTTGCTTTACTAAGGGCACCTGATTTCACCCAATCTCAAACCTAAATCTAGATTCCTCGTTTTGGGAGATTTTAATCTTGGCTTCAAAGATGAGTCAGATTCTCAGGCCATATTAGTTTGAATTGGTTTATGGTCATTTCATCTAAAACCATTGCATCTAATGCCATTCAATCGAAATGTTTCCATCTAAAAATGTCCATCTAATGCATTATTTTTTCTTTTTTTTAATTCATTTTTTTGGGTGTTCCCTCACCCCCTCAAATCCCTGTTTTTTACCCTTTAAAATGCACCTGAACAAAAATGTAACCCTTTATCCCCCCCAAAACATGCATTAGATGGACATTTTTTAGATGGAAACATTTTGATGGAATGGTATTAGACGGAATGGGTTTAGATGAATTGACTAGATACTGTTAGAACTACATTATGTGACTGGGGCTTCTCTCAGCATGTTAATTCATCCACCCATGTTAAAGGTAGAACTCTTGACTGGGTGCTTATGCAGAATCTGATCCTCTAGAGAGTAATCCCTGTCCATGGTCTAACCATTACTCTTTATAATGGAGTAATGGAGTATGTCACTACCCATCCATCATAAAATCAAGCCACAAAAGGTTTGGGTGTCGTATAGAAATCTGCCATAAAGGTACTACATCCATGCTGTGCTACTGGCTCTGTCTTTAGCATTTGATCTTGTAGTTCATTCCATTTTCGCGGACAGACTTTGAAGCACAGCATACTGCTCTGCTGTGGTGACAGGCTGGGTACTTTCATCTCTGTCTGATCGTAGGGCCAGAGTCTTCTTTCCGGAGTCAACAGCAGAGGAGTCAGGGCTCTTGCGTGTCGCCAACATTGCTTGATATCTTTACACTCCCATTATTTGATCATTGAATGCAGCTGGAATAATCTATGCAAATTATGCAGATGAGATGCAGTGCCTTGTGCCACTTTCGGGAGACTTCACGGCAGACTCCTCCACCCTGAACCTTACTTATAGATTGTTTCAAACTTGGATTCATGCCAACAAGCTTGCATTTAAGGACACCAAGGCGGAGCTTATGGTTGTAGGTACTGCTCCTTAATTACAGAGGTTAGGCCAAGAATACTATCAGTTTGATATTGCTGCTTGTTCCATTAAAACCCAACGGTTCCATCTGTTATTATCCCTGCAAAAATATCGCCATACACAAATATTGCCATATTTTTGCAGCAATATTAAGGCATGGAACCTGCGGGGGACACCCCCGCAACCCCTGTATTATTTTAAAGGGAGCGGGGGACACCCCTGCAACCCCAGCTCCCAAAACCCCCAAATATTATCCCCAATAAAAATATGGCCTATGGCTGTTCCTGACGACCATATATACGGCGATATTTTTGTTGAGGATAATATTACGTGATACCAACCCAACCTAGGAGTCTCTTTGCCCAACATCTGGCCATGAAGGCACAGGTGAATAGTCTGGTTGCGTGAACTTCACATCATTTGAATCTACTGGCACAGTGACGTGCATTTTTTAATACTGCCAACTGTGCTATGATTGAGCGTACCAAGTTGGACTATTGTGCTAGCCTTTTACTGGGTATAACCAAGATGGAGCTGTCCTGGATTCAGGTTATTCAGAACATCGCTCTGTGTATTGTGGAAGGGCTACTCAAGACAGACCATGTCTCTTCCGCGAGAAGAGCCTCACACTGGCTCCCAGTGAGTAGTCGTATACTGTTCCGTGTACATTGTATTACCCATCGCTGCCTCTATGGTCAGGGGCCTGAGTACCTGGCTCAAAGTATCTCATGGTTACCAGTCTGCAGAGCACTGTGGTCTATCTAACAGCACCTGCCTTTTGGCAACTGCACATACCAAACTCTCTTGTGTGGCACAGCTGTCCTTTCCACATGCAGCCCCATGATTTCGAATGCACTTTCACTTGATTTGCAAGCATGTTCCATCTTTAGCCGATTTTAAACGAGGCTGAAAACTATTCTGTTCAGCTGACCCGTTTTACTGTTTCCTTGATTTGCTGCTCCTGCTCTCTACTCTCTCCTCTCTTCTTGTTCATCATTGTCTGTTCTGTTAAGTGCCTCTATGCCTCTGGGCTTTCTGTTTTTCGCTATACAAATCAAAAACATAAATAAATAAATCCCTGGGAGCTACAGGCAAAGCTGTTTTGCCCCGATGTTTACTCCCCGAAAGAGGGTCTCACAAAACTTATTGTTACAAAAGCTGACAGTAACTATCACACTTTAATACACCCCCTGCATTAGAAGACCTTCAAAACATTCAAAACAACAATTATGAACTTGATGTGTTCTTTTCAATTACATTTTTTTCTACTAATAACAAAATCCAACAAAGGATGGAAAAAGGACATAGTTCACAGCCTAGATGTCCAGAATCCGGTCTTATTGTATTAGAGAGTTTTTTAGTTTAACACTTAAATAAAACTCTATATATATATATATATTTATATATATTTATATATATATATATATATATATATATATATATATTTTCAAATTTTTATCACTCCGACTAAACGGCGTGATCTTGAGCCGCACTCCCAGAGTGAGATTCCAATTTCGTGTTCCAAGCTCACCAGCCACAAATTGTGCCATAGTCCAAAAAAAGATTAAAAGTTTATATTTATTTCAAAAATGTGATTAAAATCCATTGGGAAAACTTCCAACCCTCGCCCAGCCTGACAAAAGGGTGCTCCACAGATGACGCGTTTCGCTACAGCTTGTAGCTTGGTCACATGATCTTGGTAACATCTCTGACACTCCTTTATTCCCTTTCCCCTCGACACACATCAGTGTTTCCACATGATAGGCATAAAAACAAACATAGGACTAAATCTAAACAGTCAATCCTGTCACAGATTAAAGTGCAGCCATTATTAAGTTCCATTCGGTACATTATCTAGTGACATTGATTTAGGTGTACAAGATGTTTTAACATATTTTAGCGGGTGCCATGCCATACTTTATTTTATAACACATGAATCATGTATATTATAGCCCAAAACATTGCATCGTATAATAAATAAATACCATAATTATCAAATGCATAATGCATATTTAGTCATCGAATCTTATTTCGAAATTACAATAAAGTGCATAGTGCAATTCCATACAAGATGGTAACAATGATGTAACGAGGATATGATTTTCTGTAAATCCATCCCATAAATGACACAGGAAAATCAGGCAATGATTAACATGGCACCCAGTGCTGTTTTGCAGCCACTATTCCGAATATGTATTTAACATAAAGTGCATAGTGCATCCAGTATGTACACTGCACTGTTCGATTTAAAGTACCTATATCTATTCACTAAATATGTGGCCCAATGCCCGTCTCTGGTGTTTCAACCAAACATCAATACCAACAAAGGCGAGGGAATATACGGAATCATTCAGGATGTCAAAAGTTACTGCTAAAAGGCTCACTGCCAACCAAAAAAAGGAAAAATTTGACAGGAGTATTTAAAATGTTACAAGAACAATAATCATACACAACAGTGTGAGGGAATTGCCAATCCATCAATTCTACAATAGCAATAGATATTATTTTTTACTAAAGTTTGTACAGAAAGTTTTCATGCTAAAATTGTTGTTCTGCAAAGAGTATATATCATCAGTAAAGTACTTATTTCATAAGTTATTCACCCAAAAATGTATACAGTTCCTCATCGATTTTGTGCTCTAATGGAATATTGCTCTCAAAATCAATGATATATCGTGTTTCCCTTTGCCTCAAAAGTTTCTCTCTGTCTCCTCCTCTTAAACCGATGTTAATTTGTTGTAAACCCATAAATGAAAAATCCCTTTGTGTTTTTCCCAAAAGTGTTTGGCTATAGGGTATGCAAAGTCTCGATTTTTAATCGCTCTGATGTGCTGTTGGATCCGTATTTTCAACTTGCATTTGGTGCTTCCAATGTACCATTTTCTACATGTGCATTTCAATGCAAACAGAATGTACTCCGATTTGCATGTGATGCTTTCGGTGATCATGATGGTTTTCTTAAGTACTGGATGTAGATAACTTGAGCACTCATCTGCAAATTGGCATATCCTACATTTTTTGCATTTATATAAACCTTTGTTCATGCCAATTAGCCACATGGATTGACAGGGAGTTATTTGAGGTGCCATGTAGCTGCTGACCAACCTATCTTTAATAGATAGACATTTCCAGAATGAGAAATTTGGGTAGGTGCCCAATGATTGTTTCAGGTCTGTGTCTACCACTAATGTGGTCCAGTGTTTCCGAATGATGGTTTTGATGGCCTTTGTTGATTGACCATATGTTAATATGAGGCGAGTTGTTTAATCTTTATCCAAACCTTTGATTTTCTTAGTATTGTCCAATAACAGCAGCGATCTATCATATTGCTATGCTTTCAAATAAGCCAGTTGGATAATTTGTTTTGGGTAACATTGTTTCATAAAACCCTAAGCTGTCATTTTAACCTCCTCATCATAACTGCTCATTTCAGAACAGTTTCTCCGTAATTGGATAAATTCACTGTACGGTATGCTCCAAATCAGATTTTGACTGTGTGCACTTTTTGCATATAGAGGAGCATTGACCCTGGTCGGTTTTCGAAATAATCTGGTCTTCATTTTCCCATCCTCTATAAAAACTGTCACATCCAGGAAGACCACCTCTTTGAGACTATGTGTTTCAGTGAATTGTAGATTGTAACTGTTGATATTCAACTGTTTCACAAAGTCCATCCATTCTTCAGACGAGCCCTTCCAAATGATAAAGAGGTCATCTATGTAGCGCTGCCACATGATCACCTTGCTTGTGAAATTACCATATTCTTCTTTCCACGCCTCATGTTTTTCCCAGTACCCCATAGTAAGATTTGCGTAGGACAGGGCAAAAGTCTTGCCCATTGCAGTTCCCTGTTTTTGTCTGTAGTATTTTTGGTTGAATAAATATACATTATTTGTTAGACATAGATGGATCATAGCCATGATCATTTCTGAATGTCGAGTGTAGTTCAAGGATCGAGTGTTCAAAAAATATGCGCAGGCCTTCATTCCTTGTTCATGTGTGATCAATGTGTATAGGCACACGACGTCCATAGTTATTAGGAGGAAATCCGGGTCGCATGGTAGGTCATTTACCCTCAGCAGAAAATCCTTTGTATCCCTCAGGTAGGACGGCAATGTCAAAACAAAGGGAAAGAGGGATTCGTCGATGCATTTTGACATATTTTCTAACAATGAACCTGTCAGCGTGATAATGGGTCTACCTGGAGGTTTGGAGGCACTTTTATGGATTTTGGGAAGGAAATATATATCGTAGGTGTGGTTGCATGGGATTTGTAGAGGAACCTCACATCTAGGTCTTCCAACATTCCTTTTTCAGACCATTCATTGAGGAATTTTTGCACTTTAGATTCTAAATTTCCCATCGGATTCTCTGTTAATTTCTCATAACAGGTTCTGTCATTTAATTGTCTATTTGCCTCATGTACATACTGATCTCTATCCATGAGTACAATGTTACGGCCTTAATCCGATGATTTGATGATGCAATTTGATAGGAGATGTAATTCTTTAAGAGATTTGGAGTATTCATTCCCTATATTAGGTTTGAATTTTTTCGCCTTTGGAATGTCTCTATGGAACTTCCTGTGATGATAGGTGGGTTGAATTTAGATTTATTTCTCAATTTACTTGTTTTGTACCATTCCATGTTGATATCCAATTCATCCGGATCGATCTCTATCTAACTAGAGGTGGCTTCGCCACCTTCTTGAAGGAACATTAGGGTGGATAAAGTGTCCAAATCTTGTTTCGTCATTTCTGTTCGTCCACCCTGAATAATTTTTTGTTTTTCTTTGGGGGATTCATCGCAAAAAATGTCTTCAATTTTATTTTACAAATATACTGATCAAGATCTATTCTTGTTTGAGGATAGTCATATTCAGGTGCAGGACAGAAATTGAGTCCTAAGCTGAGTACTTGTTGTTGTGAATTTGTTAAAACATGTTTCGATAGGTTGACAATAGACATTTTCACACTTGCCTCTATGGCCGTCTCATTCAATTCCCAGAGCGCAGTGATCTCCCTGAGGTATTCTCTGTTGGCATGTTTGCCCCATTGGCCCCTCCTCATTTTTATTTTCCTCCTTGTCCGTCCTCCCATCCTGACAGAGCAAGGGCATCTCTTCTAAAAGATTTAGACAAACTGGGGGCTCTTCACTTTCATTTTCGGTAACGTCGGATTCAGAGGCTGTGGATTCCTCATTGGAGGTGCCAACTATATTATCATTAGTGGGCTTTTGCTTTATCCTGGTCTGAATCCTCATTTGATCAAAGCGTCTGGCAAATGTGTACACTCTGCCATTTTCATAATCGTCTTTATCCCTTAGGAATTTGCATTGTTTCCTTTGTTGTATTTCTTCTTCAAAGGTTATGAGGTGCTTGTCAATATTTGTTTTTAATTTCAAGGCATCGTCGCTTAGTTTCAGTTTCTCCAATTTGTTTTCGATTTCGGTGATTTTGATTAGGATTCTTTTCCTGTCGTTTCCTGTATATTTCACCAGTATTTCAAGTAGATTTCTTGAGCAATAATTTGTTGCTGCACCCCATTCCTCTAAAATGTCTGGATCTTGCTCCTCAAATGAGGGGGTAGTCAGTATTCTTAACCCTCTTGGGATCCTTTTAACATCAATATAGTTTTGAAGTGAGTGCTCCTCCCACCATTTGCTGATTTTTTTAAAAAAAAGTTTTACACTACTACTAGTTCCTTCAGTAGTGTAATTTCATTGGCCTCTATGGGGAGTGGTGGTTTACTCTTTGCTGAACCCATTGAAGTCTTCAATGTCTCACTGAACAGACTGGATGCCAATTCCCTTCTTGAAGCTTCTTTCGTGGCTAGGGCATGTGACATCTTGGGAAGAAGTGTTAGTTAGCTGGAAAGTTACCCAGTTGCTGACCCAGTTCAAAAATTAATATAACTGGTTACCTCGAAGCAAAGTGGTTGAGCTACGGAACCTTGACACTCTGTCCAATACAGTTTAATTCACATTCAAATGTTGCTTTTTCTTACAGGAACTGTGCGACAATTAAACGGTTAATCACCTCGGTATGCAAAGCGTGGGAGTTTCCTACAAACACTTAAGAAGCTAGAGATCGATATATATATATATATATAGATTGGTTGTGTCTGACATAGATTCCTACAAAGTGATGATGAACTGATGAGTTGCGCACAGTGGAGCAAATTTCATTTCAGAGAAGCAGAAACGTTGGTTGATCCGAATGTAGGCCTCAATGTGATCATCACATGAGATCTATAATTCCAAAAATATGTATATAGATGTTTATATATATAAGTACGATATTCAATTTGAGCAAAGTCACACATGTCACAGCGCCATCTAGTAACCATCGCTGAAACTTCACCTCCAGTTCAGAGACACTTTAGCAAGGCATTATGGGTATGCAAATGAGTGCGAATGAAAGCCTTTGCCTCCAGAATATAGCCTTTGTTTTACTGGGCATTGCTACTTTATACATTGCTTGATCAACCCAAGACAGACATCTCTCAAGACTTCCGACAAATACTTAAAAACATGCCTCAATGCAGTAACCGCAAAAATGTCACGAATTGTGCTGCAAAATGCATAATTTCAGCACATTGTTTTTAAGAAAAATCAAAAGGGGGAAACCCTACTGAAGCTGCTCCTATTTATTTTGATATACCTTGCTACGCTCGATCACTTATGCTAATTTGAGGAAACATTTTGGACCCCTTACGGAAAACATTCCCCACCCCGTGAGGTCTCACCCGCACACGCCCCCCCACCCACCCCCAGGACCAAAAGCAGCCTGCACCATGGTATTTGAACACGACATATTAATTCATGATATGTGCATAATTAGGTCAGTGCATGCAATAAAATCACATCTGTTGGCATAGTAACATTGGATCAAACTAAAACAATGTTTTGTTGGAAATATTAAGAGTTGTTTTGGACTACTACTCCCATCAGCCTTGGCCAGCACAGTGAACGGTGAGGAATCATGGGAGTCATAGCCCAAAAGATCAGGCGAGCCGCAGGTCGCAGACCCCCGATCTAAGAGATTACCATCTGTTTGGAAGAAAATCTGAATTTCAACTATATCTGCTGGCCTGGGTACTCTGGATTCAAAGGATATGCAATTGCTAATGGGAGTTCCTGGAAGCTAGTCTGACCAGATGGGCATCCAAAAGTATTAATGGTGTAGCCCCTCATCAAAAACTAATGTAGGACACCCACTTTGCAAGTCAGTACCCACGCCGAGCCCGGAAGCTAGTAGGAGTGCATTCCAGATTGTCAGCCCACCGGCAACATACATGTCCATGCCATGACTCCAATAACACAGCAACATGATGTATTTTCAATCGCTGTTTTATAGTAAGATTTCTAAAAGGGTGATACACTTTTAAATCCAGTTCTTGCAATCAATTTCAGATAAAGGAAGAATTAATCCCACACATTCCTGGTCAACTTCCAAGTCTATAGCTAGGTCGATAATGCCATATTGTCATATTTCCTGCCCCACTGCCATACCACAATATGGCCAGTACACTACAGTCAAGCGTAGCCACAGATACCGCCCTGAGCATTCCTTGACCTTCACCGATCAAGCCGAAGAAGTGAATCATGTGCCCACCCGGCGGGTATTCTCTACCCTTGGGCAGCTGTGTGCTTTAAAAATACAAATAAATAAATAAATATATCCGACAGGAAAACGTGTTGCCAAGGAGGTATGTCCACCCGACTCCACAACTGCCACTGTAGCCCATTTTGGAATACTGTGCTGTGGTGGCAGAGGAGATAGAGGAAGCATAGGCCATAGGAATACCAATCTGGCATACGTTAGTCTGATGGATGCCACCTGGGCTTACTCATAACCCACACTAAATTGGTGTGTTTGTGAAAATATAGTCTCCCCTGTAGAAAGAGGGCAACAACGCACCCTCCCCCGAGCTCCTGGCACTACACATCCACTCCACCCAGCAGTGGTATGCCTGCCGTCGCTCCAGGGAAGCAGAGTGCGGAATAACACCGCACAGCAGGAAAAAGCCGCATAGTGGCCTTATGGGTTAACCGGGAATTCCTTCAGTAGCCCTATCATAGAGGCTCTGTTAATGAACGAATATTATAATATTATTGTCTGTAAAGATGTCTTCAGGTCAGATTCTCCCAGATACTATACATATCTATACCCTACACGATAGCCATTATTGACAATACATAAGAGAATCCAACTCACTGCAATATTACTGCCAGACCCTGCTTTTGCTCAGCCTGCCTAGGGAAACAAAGAACAGGACAGTGATTAAGCGATATGATACAGAAATCCTGGCAGCAACGATGGAATAAAGAGCAACAATGGCTCCTTGGACCTTTAACTCAATTGGCTCCTCAAAACTACATGATGGATGGCATTGTCTATTGAAGTCATTATTTCCTAGAATGCCGGCTCCACTAAGCCTTAAGGGATATCAGATGCACGCTCTACACACCGCTAGGTGAAGAGCCTCACGGGAAAAATGTGCGAGTGTGGCAGGTTGGAAGAGTAATCAACTCTGGTCATTTCTAGCCAAGTAAAGCCCTCTGGGGAGGAGCATTTAAGGGATAATTGAGTGCCCGGTGATATTAATGCAGCGTGTACTATTTTTGAACCCAGTGCAATGATGATGCGTTCAGGCTGAGGACAGGGAGGGATAGCCCTACCCTTTAAAGAATGGCCTGAGGCCTTAAGTGAACTCCTCTTTAAAGGAAAAGAAGTTGACCGTTTACAAAATGGCTGATACACACAACTAACATGCAGCCAAAACTCCAACAGATGCGCCACAATTGAGACTGTGGTAAATACAGGGCAAATCCTTACATCTAAATAACATAGATACACTGTGTAAAGACTGGAGGGGGGTGTCTGTACTCCTGCTCTCTATATGGTAGAGGAGAGGCACAGAGGACCCCAGCCAAGATTCTCTATTGTTGGTCGCAATGGACGAGCAATCAAGGCCTATCTTCTCAGGAGGTGATGCAGGCTGGTTCTTAAGTACAGTGTAGTCTCCAAGCGCCCACAAAGGAATGTCCGCACACTGTATTAGTTAAAACACAGTCTTCATATAATTAAGGTTCAAGGTTATGTACAATATCACAATAACTCATTTTGTGCTCAGTTAACCTACAATGGCAAATATATACAGATCTAAGTGGTTCCGCAATTATGATCAGATTTCATTAAAGTGCATCAACTGTACTCAAATGTCACACAAATCAATTAATAAAGGTAGCCAACAATAGATATAAGAGAAAAGCAGTTGGTTAAAACAATTGGCAGAATACTATGCCCCTACCGCTAGGCACAGTTCTGTGTGGAGATCCCCCCACCTGGGCAACCTGTAAGATAAAGATATACCAGAAGCCCAGTCCATATATCGTTGAATGAGTTTTATTTTCTTCTAAAGTGTTTCTACCACCCCAATATACCTAGAATAGCCGAGTTCCTCGAGGAGGCGTCAATGGATCCTTCTTGAGTGACTCCCTTTAAAGCAGGAGCCACGGATCGTTGATGGGCCTCGAAGAAGGTGAACTTGGCGACAAGACAGTAGCATCGGTCCTGACGGTGCTCGTCGACAGCGAGTCAAAGATGTCCTGCAAGGAGGATGGGTGCGGGGCACCTCGTTGTCGATAGTTCAGGGCCACAAAGAGTTTGTGAAGAACTGTGGCCCAGCAACGTCGTTGAGTCGTCCAGCGTCTCTACGGTCTTTGGGGTGGTGGGAAACCCACCGGCAGATGCTCCTCGGCGTGTCGACGGCCTGGCATTCTCCGGCGGGATAAGGCAGTCAGCGGTGCAGACGAGCACGTCCGGGAATCAAATGTCTTAATCAATGGAGCGTTGCGGCTCCAGTCATCGATGGCACAGCATCAAGCAGTCCCTGGTTCTAGGCAACTAACTTCGACTGGCTTCCAGCGGTTATAGCAGACCTGTGAACGGCTGGCCGGTGCTTCTCTTCATTTCTCATCGGAGGTCCCCATCTCCGGCTGCCAGTCTTTCGTAGGCTGACTTCTAGGACGCTTCAGCAAAGGTTAGCAGTGCACGATGGTCCCTCGTAGTGCGGGAAGAGGACACCTAACCATGTCCTCTCTGTATCAGTTCTTGAAGACACAGCAGCTTTCAGATCGACGAAGTAGAGCAACATCAATACTTCTCTTCCAGCAGGGCTTCAAGTTTAAGCTTCAGTTTCAATGTCAGTTTCAACTCCAGCTTCTGAACGAATTCGAGCAGTGAGAGGCCCCCAGATATACTGTTGATCTCCCATTCACTCTACTGGGTCACACTCAGGCAAGCAATCACTCAGAAGGGCATTCAGGCAGTCAGTCAGCCAATCAGGGGCACAGTGCATTCACGCCATTCTTCTCCATCCAAACACTCACAACACAGAATGTGGATTCGGACAAGTACCACACCATTCAACACTACACACTGCATTCATACCGGTTTCCTGCAGGGCTGTCTTAGTCATTGTGTCAAACACCAGATACTAGACATCCACAACACAGAATGTGTATTCGTCACACACTCCATTCTCCCAGGTCCCACCCACAGGTGTACTCACAACATACGGTCGTTGGAAGGCTCCAGCCAGTCTGGTCAGCACTTCCCCACACTACCATATATGGAACTTCCACCCAACAGCCAGTCAGGGGGGGGGGAGTCAGGGCTTCCCCGGACTTCAGGAAAACCAAGGTAACAGGCGATGGAAGGCAAGGGGCCATCTTGTTTCCATCAGGAATCTGCTGATTCCAATGACAGGGCCTGGGCATCCCAAAATGGAAGACACTGAGGGCACCTGTCAAATTCAGCATGGAGCTGCCACCAGCCCGTACCCTGCTCTGTGGGCCACACACAGGTGCCCAAAAACATACACTAGGGGCACATGGTTGTACCCCCACCCATGGGTGCCATAAGGGTATCCCATGGGTCTGTACACCAAACCCAAAGAGAGAGCTGCACCACCAGGAGTCCTACATGAACTCCTGAGTGGAAAACACAATTGAACACACAATAGAAAGCAGTACAGGACAAGCATATGGAGGCCCTCTCCCTCCGATGCATTTCCAGCATCACACGGTGCAAGTGGTGTTTCATGTTATGGCCCTCATATATGCACTCATACATGTGGGATTACAAAGGCGTGTGGGAGTCCCTCTACTGAGACTAACCTGAGGAGGCACTACAACCACATTTTAGTTCACTGCGCCCTTTATACAGAAGAAATACCCATCTGTATATCAGTCTTTGTCCCACCCACAAGGGCAGTCCAGCACCAAAATGCTAGGCAATTCTCCTATGAACAAGAGTACCATCAGCAACCATAGACACATGTTTCGGCCTTGTTGGGCATCCTCAGTGAGGTGAACCTGTGTCTCTCAAAGGCACAGTGAGCAAGGGGGTCCATGTCTGGATTACCCTGGGTTACTTAGGGTGAAACAACAAGTTTCACAAAATTACAAAGGAGTGTGGAAGCCCCTCTACTGAGAATGAACATGGGACAAATGCCCTGTTCTATTGTATTTCTTCCATTCAGGATGGTCTACAACCCCGTTTTAGCTCACTGCACCCTTCACAAAGGAGAGATTTCCATTTGCATATCATTCTTTGTCCTACATACAACGGCAGTACATATGGGGATACACTTCGAACAGATAGATGCACTTCGTTCTCTGTGATTCTATGTTCTGGCTGTGCGGTGTAATCAAATGCCCCACGCTAATGGAACTGGCCCACTGAAAACAAAATGACCTGCCAGCATTTATAATAAAACATTCACACATGGGCCTATTAAGGCAGGTTGTGGAGTTTCTGCAAGTAACACAAGGAAGGGCCACGTGAAAAAGGCCTACCTGTCATTACCAAAGGAAAAGAAGCATTTTAACTCACAAAGGCAGAGGAAATTCAAAGGTCTCCTCCACATGAAAAACAGGATTTTTAAACTCTGGCACCAAAATGGATTGGTATGTGTGTTTGCAGTGTAAAGATAGACAAGAGAAACATTTTCCCCTGCCAACATAAAGATGTCAGGGAAAAGACATGGTGCATGTAAACAAGATGTAATATATATTATGCTTCACATGCAAAATACCAGCATCAAGGGAAAAGAAAAACGTGTTTGATGACACACATCAATAGTAAATTTCAGTTAAGGACAATAGTTAAGCACATCAATAGTTAATTTCAGTTAAGGACAATAAGCAAAATGCACAAAGAATCCCTCCAATGAAAGCCTGGCTTGCATCCCAACTCTGTGCAACTACAATAAAATGTGGCATGCCTAAAAGGTGTTGAAAACAGATTTTGTTAGATCAACTGTCTCTGAGGGCAGTTCTGAGCAGGACAAATGATCTGGCTGTTGCATGACCAAAGTAGGGGGAAATTGTGAACACAGAGGTTATAATTAAGGCTGAACTCTGAAGAAAGAATACAGGAAAATAGAAGCTTTTAAGATCAAAAGGTGTCCCCCTTCAGAAAAGAAGACAGGATGCCAGATGTCTGCAGTTTGGAATCTCTGTGTAGCAAATGCATCCCTCAATTACGATCTGCACTCTACACCTCAAACCAAGAGACTAATAAAAACAGTGGACGAGAGAGGCAAATAGCACTGGAAGCAGGAGTCCTCCAATCTGCATATCACAAAGATTTTCAATTAATTTAAAAGGACTATTATAATTTAGGGCTTTTCTCAGCACCCATAGGTCATACTTTCTGGATATATGTTTAATTCTGTAGATAATTTCCAGGCGATTTTGGTGATATAAAATCCATCCACCTGCGAGTCACAGAACTGTAATGGCCATCTAAAATGTGTTTGTAAAAACGGCAGATAAAGCCGAACAGCCGTGCTAAATGGTGCGGACAAGGCTGTTGTTTTATTAAATTTCCCCAGGTTATCTGAATCAGAAAATATATGTATTGTGGCAGTTACTAGTAAAATTATAAAGTTGTGCCATATAACTAGTTTTTGCCAAGAATTTGACATGGGAACAAATGGGAATTGCAAAGGAAGCTGCCATATGCCTGCTCCAGACTCCTAAGCCAATCCTTAGAGAAGGGCTGAATTTGGGACGAGAGAGAAGGGTAGCTGTCCAATCCTATTTGCGAGAACTCTTTCAGGGTTCTCCCTAAGATTGTAAACTTGATGGTGTCATCACTGCTATAGAAAATGGATGCACTATGACGAAGGGACAGAGCTGCTGACATTTACCATCTGACAGCTGCAAGGAAACCCCAAAAGGAGATTTTGAAGAGATTGCCTCTGGGTGGAGCTGTCTATTTCTGGGAAGGCCTAAAAGCTGACTGGGTCTTATGGTGGAGAGCTGGAGGCCATCCTTGAGAGTGGAGTCACCAGACACCTGCCCTGTCCTTCCAGAAGGTCCTGATATGCAGCTGGCTTTCCTGAACTTTAAACATAGGTTTTCTATGAACCCTTTACAACCAAAAGGTGGGGGTATCTGCTGGCCTTAAATCTGTTCCCTTTATAGCAGGCAGGGATGGGGGGGTTGGGCTGTGTAGATCCTTAGCCTATTTAACTAAAATAAAATTCATTTAATGAATTCCCCTTGGCAGAACACCACAGTGTGATTTTTGTTAAAATTAGAAATTAACAAAGCTCATTCCCGGTGTGTGCTGAAAACAATAGACTCAAATGTAATTGGGTAATCCTAGTTTGCCTGTGAACCCCAACTTCTTTTAGAAAGAAGGGCACCTTTGTTCCTAAACCAAAACAAAAAAAGAATTCTCCCCATTTTACCATCCAGCTTCCACAACAGGGGCCTTTCAGTGGAGGGGGGTCTGAAATCCAAAATTCTCTAAACATCACAATTTTATTTGTTCATTTTCCCCAACACAGGCCTTTAAGTCGAGGGGGGTCTGAAACTCCAAATTCCCAATTCATTCAATGTTTTTTTTATCTGACTTCCCCAACACCAACCAATGTAGGGGGGGGGGGTCTGAAAAACAAACTTCTAAATCACAATGGGCCTCATTCCAAGTTTGCTGGTGTAAAGGCTGGGGGGGGGGGTTCTGTACTTCCACTCTCTATATGGCAGAGGAGAGGCACAGAGGACCCTAGCCAAGATTTTCTATTATTGGTATCGTGGTCAAGCAATCAAGGCCTAGCTTCTCAGGAGGTGATGCAGGCTGGTTCTTAAGTACAGCGTAGTCCCCAAGCCGCCACAAAGGAATGTCCACACACTGTATTAGTTAAAACACAGTCTTTATATAATTAATATTCAAGGTTATGTACACTATCACAATAACTCACTTTGTGCTCAGCAGATCTATATGGCAAATATATACAGCTCTAAAGTGGTACCACAATTATGATCAGATCTCATTAAAGTGCATCAACTATACTCTGGTTCAATGTCACACAGATCACTTAATAAAGGCAACCGACAATAGACATAGGAGAAAAGCAGTTGGTTTTATACAATTGGCAGAATACTGGCCCCTACCCACTAGACACAGTTCTGTGTGGAGATCCCCCAAACTGGGCAACCTGTAAAGTAAAGATATATCAAAAGCCCAGTCCATATATTGTTCTAGAGTCTGATTTCCTTCTAAAATAGGTCTACAACCCCAATGTACCTGGAATAGCAGAGTTCGTCGTCGGGTCATCTTCGGATCCTTCTTGAACGGCTCCCTTTAATGCAGGAGCCACGGATCGTCGAGATCCCATGAGGAAAAAGGGGCGAACGATGATGGCGAGGTGGCAGCTTCGCTCCTAGCAGTGCTCAGCAACGACGGAGCATTGGCGTCCTGCAAGGAAGAGGCGTGCGGGACACCTCGATGATGATAGTTCAGGACCGCAAAGAAACTGTGGCCCAGCAAGGGCGTCGAGTCATCAGTGTCTCTACGGTTGTCAGGTGGCGGGAATCCCACAGGCGGGTGCTCCTTGGCGCGTCGGCGGCCTTGACTTTCTCCGGCGGGACAAAACAGACGACGGTGCAGGTGAGAGCATCCTTGGATTAAATGTCACTTAGGCAAAGGGAGTACCGCGGCTCCGGTCAGTGACGGCTGTTGGCGACGATGATGGACAGCAGTGTCCAGGCGCTTCTCCTTGTGATTCCGCGGCAGGCCCCGTCTCCTGTCGGCAGCCTGTCGTAGGTCTGTCTACCAGGGAGCTTTGGCAAAGATCAGCTGGTGCACGATGGTCCCTCGTATCTCGGGAAGAGGGCACCTAACCAGGTCCTCTCTGGGTCAGTCCTTGGAGACACAGCAGCTTTCAGATCGATGAAGTAGAGCAGCAGCAAGACTTCTCTTCCACCAGGGCATCAAGGTTAAGCTTCAGTTTCAACTCCGGTTTCTCTTCAGCTTCTGAACACAAATTCTAGCAGTGAGAGGCCCCCAGATATACTAGTTGATCTCTCATTCATTCTGCTGGGTCACACTCAGGCAACCAATCGGTCAGAAGGCCATTCATGCAGGCAGGCAGCCAATCAGGTGCATAGTGCATTCAGGCCATTCACTTCTCTCCAGACACTCACAACACATTATGTGTATTGGGACAAGTGCCCAGCCATTCAACACTCCACACTGCTTTCATACTAGTTTCGGGCAGGGCTGTCTTAGTCATTGTGTCAAACACCAGATACTAGACAGCCACAACAGAGAATGCGTATTCGTCACACACTCCATTCACCCAGGTCCCACCCGCAGGGTGTACCCACAACATACAGTCACTGGGAAGGCTCCAGCCAATCTGGCCTGGATTTCACAACAACACCAAGGTCCTCATTACGACTGAGGTGGAACGGGTTAACGGGCTCTGCAAAAGGAGGCAGACCCGTTAAACCCGTTGCGCCTCATTACCAGCTCCCCTCGCGGGACCCAGTAAGTAACGCCTGGTCAAACCAGGCGTCCTTACCGGGTCCCGCGAGGGGAAGAGGGAGCAAACAACGGGCCACTCGTAATCGGCCCATTGTTTGCACCCTCTCCCATTCCCATTGAGCCCTATCGGGGCTCAGATGGGAATGGGGAAGGTCCGGGCCCAGGTCCCTGGAAGGAAGAATTACCGGGCCCTCCGAACTCGGAATGGCCCGGTAATTCCCCATTCTGGGAACACGGACCCGGACCCGATTTCGGCGGCAGCCATGCCGCCAATAGCGGCATGGCTACTGCTGAAGTCGTAATGAGGCCCCATATATGGAACTTCCACTCAACAGCCAGTCAGGGGGAAGGGTCGGAGTCAAGGCTTCCCAGGACTTTGGGAAGACAAAGTAACAGGCAACAGAAAGCAAGAGGCCAAAGGGGCCATCTTTTTTCCTATCAGGAATCACCTGATTCCAATGGCAGGGTCTGGGTATCCCAAAATGGAGGATACGCAGAGCACCTTTGAAATTCAGCATGGAGCTGCCACTAGCCCATACCCTGCTCTGTGGGCCACACAAAGGTGCCCAAAATCATACACTAGGGGCACAGGGTTGTACCCCCACCCATGGGTTCCATAAGGGTATCCCATGGGCCTGTACACCAAACCAAAAACAGGAAGAGCTGCACTGCCAGGAGTCCCACATGGACTCCTGGGCAGAAAACAATACAGAACACCAATGAGAAAGGACTACAGGACAAGGACAGGGAGGCCCTGTCCCTCCAATGCATTTCCAGCATCACAGCTGGTACAGTAACAACGGTACTGGTAAGCTTGCTGGTACCGTTGTTACCGTACCAGCAAACTGTGAGTTCTTCTCGCGGGTGCCTTCACGCCCACCAGGACTGGCCTGCCGGGCCGGCCGGCACCCACAAGCAGAGCATGCCTGATGCACCGGCGCCATTCTGAATGGTGCTGGTGCATCCGGCCTCCCCATTCCCATTGAGCCCTAAGGGAATGAATGGGAATGGGGAGCGTTTTTCTTTCAGTGCCCAGGAATGGACAATTACCGGGTCCGGCGGGCCGTAATGACCCGGTAATTGCCCATTCCTGGGTGCCGGCAAAAAAAATAATTCCACAGCAGCCGGGCCTGTTATACCGCCACGGCTACCACCGGTATTGTAATGAGGCCCGCTGTGTTTATTTTAAAGCAAAAGTGTGGGTGAAATAATAATTGCCATATGCATTTGTTCAGATTTGTAAACCTAAACTGCTCTCCTTTTAAGTGCGCGGGAAAATTGAAATTGCACAGCATTGCATATGCAAATGGAATTCGGTCAGTGACCAGTGCTGATTATTTCTTGAAGTGAACTCTGGGTTGTGCCACGGATAAAGTGGCGTTTGATATTGTGTGATTTTCTTAACATGTAATTCAAATAAATATAATAATAATTCCCATAAACTGGCCTGGTTTTTAGCTCATTGGTAGCTCAGGGGGAGGGATTCAAGGGGTATTAAATAATTTGGAGATAGGGCTAAAAAATAACTAACATTAAACCATTTAATGTGTGACACCTAGATTGGGGAGGGAAGGAACTCACTGGGCCTCATTACGACCCAGGCGCTGGACCATGGAGCTATTAGCACCATGGTCCATGCCGGTCTCCAGCATGGTTGATGGCGGAATTTCTGCCCCCATCACATGGTTGGCGGGGGCGGTAATTCTCCATTCACCATTTGCCCTTCCCCATTTTGACCCATAGGGCATAATGGGGATGGGGAAGGCGCTAATTACGGCACCGTAAATTACGGTTGCCGTAATTAACTCCAAGATCCCTTAGCGGGTTGGTTTTTAACGCCTGCAAAAAGCAGGCGTTAAAGACTCCAACCCGCTAAGGGACCTTGTAATCAGGCGCTAATGGTTTAACGGCGCCGACGCTCTTTACGGCGCCGTTAAACCATTAGAGCCAGGGTCGTAATGAGGCCCACTGTGTTGAGGGTAGCCTCTCAATAAACTGTTACAGGTTGGGGATTGTGGTCGCGATTTGGCTGGATATTTCTGACTCATGACAAGTGCATTGTGACAGACCATTCATTTTGATGCAAGTGCATTAAGGTGGAGGAAAAGTCATCTTTCCCTTGATAAAGTGCCACAAGGACATTACCACTGAGTTGCAGGGATGTGTATGGGTGATAAATTAAGTTTGAGTAAGAATTGATTTTTGATTTGGCATTGTGAGTGAAAATTAAGTGGGAACAGGGTGAATTGTGCCCCTTTGCAAAGGAAATTCTAAAATAAAAAAATACAATACAATTTAGTTATATGATGCCAGGAAGCATTTCCTTAATAAGTTGTTCATTCAGGCAGGGACGTCATTTCACCAACATGTAGTGGAAGTGACATCACACGACCCTTGACCCCTGATGACATCACAGGACGTGATGTCATTTGAACCCACTTGAAGAGATATCGTGTGAAGCGATGGAACACGACCTTTCACCGTTGACAAAACAGGAAGTGCTATCACATAGCATTGTACAATACAAAAATAATTGTTATGATATCGCTATAATGTGATGTACCTTTCATATAAAAATGGATCGCCATATGTATCGTTAAGATCAGTGTATATAGGACCATTTTACCAAATGACTGTGAATGCAAGCAGACGTCCATGACCAAATGGTACAGATGTATTATTATATCGCACTTACGCTTAAGCGCTTTTTATATAAAAATCATACACTCAATATCACCCAACCTGTTTTGGTACTCATTTATCGACCGCAGAAGGATTAAAGGCTGAGTTGCGGCGTTTAAGAACAGACTAAATCAGTGACTCACCCCCTGAAGTGTGCCTGAAATAAACCTTTAATGAGTCTAGCAATTATTGTATAGAATTCCAGAAAGACACATTATTTGGTATACCTATTCTTTCTTATTTAGGGTCAGTGCTGAAAGTGTTAGACTTCTTGCACTCCTGTTCTTATGTTTCTTCTTAGGGGCCTGAAGAAGAAAGCCATCCACCCCAGAAGTAAAGAGCCACATGGTGTTGGCCACAGCCCAGGATCTTGCATTACAGGTGACCCCTAAATGATGTCCCTGCATTCAGGGTGAGTGGACAGAGGCGGATGAAGGGAGCTGGCAAGCTGAAATGATGCAAGTTGTTACATCAGAAGGAATGGACACCTGGTTTGATGTGGAATATTGCACAAAGCATCAGAGGCATTTTATATGACCCCAAATGTTCAAGAAGATCTGAGTAAAATGGTTCAGCTCACGGCTTACCTATACGTCCACTTGCAGTTAGTGGAAGAGCGAGAGCAGAAGAGTGAGGCTTGTGTGTGAAGTCAGACTGAAAATCTAAATGAGGCGCAGAAAGAACTGACACAGTTAGAAGATCAAGCACAGCAGAACAATATTTTGAGTTAAACAAAGAAAGCCTCATGAAACAACTCAAAAATGTGTTAAAGCTCCAGCAGTAAGAAAGTGCAGAGGGTGAAACAAAGCTTTCTGCACTGCATGAAGCCCATAAAGAGTGTGTAGAAAATGTGAACACACTGCAACGTAAGGTCAATAATCTGACTTGTTATAATAGAGGGCAGTTAGTTGACCTTATGGACTTATAATTACAAAATGACGTTCATCAGATATATCAGCAGGTACATACTTTTAAACAACAGAAAATTCAACTGGTGAAGGAAAAATACCTCTTAAACAAAGAAATGAGTGTCCTTGCACAGGTGGTGCATCTGTTGAGAATGGAAGTAGAAAAGAATGAGTCAAGTACTCAAGAACTGACTAGAAATAGGCAAGAAAATTAAGAACTGATGGAGCGTGGGAGGCAAGCAGAAGCTGGCCTGTTGTAGGCAATGCAGTGTAGAAATACTCAAGAGAAAGAGATTGGTATTTTGAAAACTAGCCACTTTGAATATGCATGCACAATGCAGGTCGCACAAAACGAAAATGAGTCCAATCAGAATGAAATCAGGGAATTGAAAGATCGATTTATGGCCCAGAGTAAAGTGCTCGAGCCAAATCAGGCCCTGGTGCAGAGATAAAAACCCAGCTCTCTGAACACCATCAGGAAATGAGAACAGAGAGAAGTAGGTGTGAGAGTTTGGCAAATTAAATTGAAAATTACAAACAAGGTCTGAGGCACCCTCACCAATTAGGACATGGGAAAGGGTCCTCTCATCTAGGGGTGATGCCCTTCCCACTAGGAATCTCATGCCAGTAAACCACAACTTCCTATGGGCTGACTGTGATTATCCTCATGCTTTCCCAAGGAAACATGAGGTACCAAAACCTATCCAGGCCTAGCCAAACTGATCCAGAAGCCCAGCTATTATCTGAAATCGAGGAGTACTCCCCCCTATCACACGGAAAGGAAGGTGTGCAGACCAGTGTGTCCTGGGAAGTAAGGAATAATCCAGTCAGTACTTCAGACCATGAAAACTCGCTTGATGACAATATGAGGTAATTGGATGTAAAAAAAAAAAGAGATTGCAGAGAGATCACCTAGCTCAATTCTCAGGAGAAGAACATTTAAAGCATCAGCCCACGAGGGACATTCTAAAAGCCTACGTATATTCAGGGGAAGAGTGGGATTTCCCCGACTCCCTGGAAGGAGGGATGAGGAATCAGGGTTCTATCCTGGGCCTGAAGGTAATTACCGGGAGAGTGACCCTGAGAGTTCATTTTAACCCATGCGAGAGGCGACCAGACCCCATGGTTCTTGGCGATATGCTTAGTCTCATAGAGATAGGGAGCACCTAGAAGACAGGGAAGGGAGTACCAGTAGCATTTCTGAGTCACTCATAGTGAGTGGACTCAGGTGCAGAAGAAAAGGAAGGCTGCCAAACAGAAGAAGGGTTTTGTTAAAGACCTGATTCGGCAGATAAAGGCCATAAAGAGCGTTATGACTCCCACCCCAACTTACTGATCTAAGGAAGCAGAAAAGAAAGCTGCAAGCTATCTGGTGTAACTCACCAACTGACAACAACAAAGCCAAATCAGCCCAACTATCCAAACGCTACAAGAAAGAAATTATCAACACAAAAAAAACCTGTTTGATGACAGAATCACAAAAGCTAAATCAAACATGAAGGAAATCTTCTCCATCCTCTGGGAAATGGAATCCCCCCTACAACCAGTTGACACTGTCCCAAAGGACAAGATATGGTGAACCTCTCGCTCTCTGAAACACTTGTGTACGAGCGCCATAGAAATAAAACATCAATCAATCAACTAATATACAAAACGCCCTATCGAATAAAATCTCCCCCCTCCAACTTAAAATAACCAACAAAAAAAAGACACTCTCTCGGATCAACAATTACCACCGCCGCCCACTGAGTACAATACTATTCTGCCTTTCAGCTTCAAAACTATCTCAATCATTGATACTGAAAAGGTCATTCTCTCCCTGAAACCTTCCAACTGCAAGGGTGACAGCTGCCCAGCGTAAATAATAAAGGATGCGGCCAGAGACCTAGCTCCTTTTATCTCGAAGCTCATCAACTCCTCCTTCAAATCTAACACAGTACCTTAAACCTGAAAGAATGCTGGGTCCTCCCCTTACTGAAAAAACAAACCCTCAATCCCTCTATCCCCACTAACTATAGACTCATCACTACCGTACCTTTCCTACTCAAAATTATTGACAGAGTAGCCTACTTACAAATTCAAGATTACCTGGAAACTAATCATTTGCTAGGCTCATGGCAATCAGGATTCCGCCCTCTCCATGGTACCGAAACAGCCTTGCTAGACCTTAAGACAAAAATTGAGGAGTTAAAGGATTGGCAAAACAGCTCTGCTACTTCTACTGGACTTATCCGCAGCCTTTGACTTGATGGACCATGCAGTTTTATGCAGCCACCTAAGGCTCGCTGCTAATTTCACAGGAAAAGCCATAGCCTGGGTCCAATCCTTTCTAGCCAGCAGGACGATGAGAGTTTTCTCTACCTCCACCTGCGCTGATCCTATCCAAATAACTTGTGGAGTCCCACAGGGATACTGTGCCTCACCCACAATGTATAACATTTTCACCAAGCCACTATTTGATAAATTGGACAGACTGGGTGTCACCTACACTAATTACGCAGATGACACCCCGATCCTCATACCCCTTTCGGGCAACTATGAAGTGGACCTGGCTTTGGTGAATAAGATATACATCCTCATTCAGGTATGGATGACGACCCACGGCCTCTGCCTGAACGACGATAAAACCGAGAGCCTGCTCCTCGGATCCGACTCTAATCTAAAAAACTAACTCCAAATTATGCATCCTTCAACATTGACAACAATATCATTAAGGTCATGCCCGAGGTAAAAACTCTAGGATTCTATCTGGACTCATCTCTCACCCTGAAAAAGCAAGTTAACTCTCTCTCTTCCACAACAGCTTATACCTGTAAATTAATCCGAGCTGCCAGACCATTCCTCTCCAATGCCAGCTGCATCACCTTGGCTAATGCTCTTATCATGTCTAGACAGGACTATTGCAACGCCCTGTACTCAGGGGCCAACATGTATGTCACTGACAAACTCCAAAGATTGCAAAACAACGCTTCAAGAGCAGCGTTAAACCCTTCCATATAGAGAGCACATCTCTAAATTCAGGAAAGAGGCCCATTGGCTAAAAATGAAGGCCAGAATCCTCCTTAAAACCATATCTATCACCTCCAAATGTCTTAACAATCTAGCACCTCCCTACTTATCGGAAAAAATCACCAGGAAATCCACAACCCGTCCTTTAAGATCTGCCAACACATTCCTGCTTGAAATCCCTAGATTTAAACTAACCACAGCTGGAGGAACTAGCTTCCCAGTCAAAGCCACACAAGTATGGAATACACTTCCAATAGACCTTAGACGTCCTCTACCCTACACCAGATTCAGAATCAATGCCCTCAAATGGCTTCGCTCTAATGACCCTTAACCTCTACACCCTGACAACCACTGCACCCAACACCACTGCTGCGATTTAGACACCATAGCCGTAGCCGTAGGCACTCACTAATCTATGTTATGTTAGTCTGACCTCTGTCCTATTTACCGTTCCATGATCTACACATGTCTATACTGCTCCACTTACTGTACTCAAATTGTTTTCACCTGTATCCACGAATGACAAATGGCTGTACTGTTTCATTACTGTACTACACACTGTACTTGCATGTATGTACTAACCTGTGACAAGCACTGTAACTAAGCTTTGAGAGTTCTTGTACTGCTGAGCCCAGCTGCCCAAGCGTGTGGTGCACATTATCAAATAAATAAACAAACAAACAAACAAACAAGAATGCCAAATATTCAGTACGGGAGCACTTAAAGCTTTATGAGCAAATGATGACATCATTTGGAATAAAAAATGATGTGAATTGTATGGAGTTTGGAAAGTGGACATTCTCCCCCGAGTACTCCAGTTCCTTTGCATGGCTGGAGGATCAGCATCACTACAAATGGTCCAAGTATAAGGCGGCCATATTGACAAATGTTTCCACTCACCGGAACCCACAAGAAGCCCATAAGGCAGCATATAGCTTCTTGCAATGTGGGGAAGACAGGCAGCTATGGAGTTTGTGCAGGATTTAAAATAAGCCTTTGTGCAGACTTCCCGATGATGATCTGGGGCCCATGCTGAGGCATAAGTACAACCCTCAACCAAACCTTACTTCCCAGCATTCCCCAACACCCAGGTCTGATGCCCCTGGGGGAAAATGACAGGAGGAAAGTCTGAAAAACCACAGGTTCCTGAGGAGGGGGCCGAGGTGGAGGGGCGATCCCAAGTCCTGGAGAAAGCTTCCTTTCTCACCCAGACAGAACCCCTAAAAACCTCTGAGCCTGAAAGTGACTACTTCTGCTCATGAAATGTTAGAACCCAAAGAGCAAAGGGTAAGTAGGAGAGGTCAAAGAAGAACCCACTTTGTGGAGGAACTCTGGAGTATCCCCTTTGAAAGAGAATAGTCCCTGGAGGACTCAGGTAAACAGACCTTCTCTTTCAGAAACGGGGGGATCCCTCCCAAAGAAAAATGGGTCCCAAAAGACCCTGAGTGGGACAGGGTAAATATGTAGACCAACCCAGAACCAGAAACTATTCAACCCCAAAAAGGTGAGCCAGACAGAATTGAAACTGAGGGGGTGTCCTTTCCCCAAGCAGGTGCTGAGAACTACTTCCAGGTAAAGGGGGACAGCAACGAATTGTGGGATAAAGAGGATTCCCCAAATCCACCCATTGTTAGTTGCAAAATTGTATTTATAGATTACCGATTGCCAACTCAGAAAATTGGCCAAGATCACACAGTGTTGGAGTTCAACATTGACAAAAATGACCACCGGGCTGGCAAATAACTCACACTTTCTTTGCACCCTGGAAGAGAAAGAAGGCTAATTCTAAGCACCGGTCAGGGTGCAGGGTCAGTGTGAATTATCAGCTCTGGTAGACACGGGCGAGGGACATCGAATTCCCCATCACACCACTTCCCAGACAACTCCAAAATGTTGATGCGAATGACATTTCCGTCTAAGGGACTACAGATCTGGAAATATAATTTGGATTACAACGACTAAAACATCCAGTGATAGTCATGGCTCCAGAGAGCACACCTTATTTACTGGGGAACGATCTCCTGAGGAGGTTATCACCTCTGATCGACTGTGTAAACAAAGTCTTCGGTACCCAGAACAACCCTGCCTGTAAAATTAAAAATGAGATCCATTTGTGTAAGTAGGAATAGTACATATCATTTAATTGTTCCACTTTCTGAGAAAGTAGAATTCCATATCAAGAATAACCAAGTCCCCGACATCACTGTCATCTCTGTAGGAGAAAAAACTGGTGATGGGAACCCTTCTCCATTCTTCAAAATCAAGCTTCCTTACAGTTTTAAGTAGCAATCCACAATGCAAGGGTACATCCTAAAATGTTATACCAATCCACAATCATCAGAAACAAGACAAGGAAAAACCTGTTCAAAGTCTGACAGACATTCAGGAAAAGGGCAGGCAGTTGTTTTTCCCCATTTAGTTGAATGAGCAGGAGAAGCCGCTGCTCGCCAGAGTATGTCTGAACAATGGAAGGAGCTTCATCAGCGAAGAATTATTCATAAAACTCCCAACAGATCAGACCATTCCAGCATTTAAATTGATTGACAAATGGTAAATAGGTCTGGAAACCCCAAATTCCAAGCATCTCCTGCCTTTCCATTGGCAACAAAAGCATAGAGCATAATTGTTGGGTTGTGAGAGATGTCCCTTCTGCCATTTATTTGAGCAGTGACATTCTCAACCTATTCGCAATCAATTTGGACCTAATTGATAATAAAGCCTGGTCATGACTGGGGGTTACCCCATTGGCTTTGGCAACACTGAAAAAACACTTTGGTCAGCCTTATGCTGTTGAAGTTCAAGTGCAAGAAGAGGTTACTATCCCAGGACAGGTGCAACAATCTACTCTTCCCCTCACAATTAAGCAAGGACAGAACCTCAAACATCACAACGCCTATATAAATTTAAATTCCCTTCTCCAACAACAAGGTTTGTTTTTAAATCCACCACCTCTAGAAGACCTAGAATACAACACCATTCGAATATTGGCCGATAACACGATCCTTGAAGCATAACTTTGGGCGCAGAAACCTTTATGAGAATGGCGGTTGATGCCCATCATTATTCGAATGACTTAGGTAATGAGATCATGGGACCAATCCCACGCGACTGTTTCAACCTCAGGGACAGTATTCCTCCAGAAAAGATTTTTACTAGGCATGTGGGGGATTTCAAGGTGTACTTTTCCGGCCCCTATGGGGTGGAAGAGGTGACCTGTGACATTAGGAGGGAGGAGGGAGGAGGTAGTGTTCATAGTCACAGACCACTACCTCGAATCCCTTGTCCAGGTCAACACTATCAAAAGAGATCTCTCCGCTGAAATTCAAGCAGATGGTCTGAACTTTCAGCTGTGCCATTCCCCTCAGCTCTCTGTCCCTTCTTCCTGAATTAAATCTGCTCCTTCTCCTTCTTCAGCTCCTCCAACTGAACCTTGACTCCTTGACTCCTTGACTCCTGTTTTACTCCTGTTTTCCTCTTCCCAGCAGAAGTGAACAGAGCTCCTTTTAAAGTAACAGTTCTCAGCAGTCTGCTTTCCCATTTGACAGCAGAGTTAGGACTTTAATGGGTAGAGATCTAATGGGTCGGGAACAGGGGTGTTGCTATGAACAGATCTGGGGCTATGTTAATGTCAGGAATGTTGGGAGTAGGGGCTTGCTAGCCTTTTGGTTGTAGCCCCTGTGCTTCTATCTGGGGTTACAACCAAAAGACCCAGTGCTTTACCCCTCAACTCCCCCATCCCCTAGCAACACCTCTGGTCGGAAGGCTTTGGAGTGCTTCGCCATGCGAGGAAGCCTTTGGAATAGCAAGTGAATGTGTTGCAATTGAATCAAGTGTCCTCAGTATTTTCCTACCTCCTTGGCTTAGTCTGCATTTGCATTGAAGAGGGGGGCCTGGCTCTCTTTTGCCTCTTTTTCCCATTTTATATTTTGGATCTCTCTTGGACGTGGGATGTTTGTTTTTGGTGCTGGAAATGTCTGCTGCAATGAGGGACAGTGTACCTTTGGGGTGGGGGGAGTAAATTGGTCCTTTCAAATATGGCTACTGTGATAGAGTCGTTTGGATCACGCTTGGTTATAGCCACGCATAAATGCTCCAGCGAGTTAAGTCGAGTGAATATATAATTCAAAGTCAGCTTATTTAGGTTCATGGGAGAGGAATCTTGGATCCCAGCCTGTGCCACCTCCAGCACTGCCCTGGGGAGCCTGGTAGGCAGGGTTTCCTGGTTCCCAGAGTCCTCTCTCTCTCGGGGTGAGGGCAGGTCACTGGCTTTGCCACATTAAGCAAAACTGCAGGCTTTCCACAGCTATTTCAATAAGGAAAGAAAGCTGGGAGTGATGTATCCTACACAATACTTAAGTGACCATAGCTAAGAGCACTATGCCACCTTCTCTGATAATTCCCCCACATATGCTATCACCTAGAGACCACATTGGGGGCCTCAGTCTGGTCTGCTTGGTGGGTAGAAAATGCATGTGGGGCCATTCCTAGATTCCCATGCCTTCACGCTGTGCGGGGTTGCCACACCGGTGTCTTGTGGTTCCATGCAGGTGCGGGTGCCCTACAGTAGTGCGGACAATCTCCATACCGCGTGTAGTGGGTTAGCAGCTTCCCATGGGATGAATGACATCCACAAATTGTGCTTTCTTTTCCTGTGCCTACAGACAAATGCCAAGGCTGGAATGGTTTACACCCTCTTTTGAATGTTGGACGGTGTTGCTGATCTCTGCCTTAATCAGACCAGATTCAATGCATGCATGAAGCGAAGGGCACTGAAGGAGGGAGGGCCTGATTCATGCTATTTATTTGTTATGGTTCAAAGTGACTTTCCACTGCGGAAAAGTGACTTTGCACTCCTGACACAAGCACTGATTCATGGACCAATGCAAAGTGTATTTTTGCAGTGTAAAGTCCGTGCAAACTCATGTATGCAGTACAAAATGAACTATCCACTGACTTTGCACTGCAAAAGTACCCTTTGCACAGTTCAATGAGGCAAGGTTTTGTGTCGGCAGTGCAAAGTCACTATTCAGCAGTGCAAAGTCACTTTGAACTGTGCAGAAAAAATCCATGAATCGGGCCCTGAATCTTGCGAGCTGCACAGGCTGCATGCCTTTTCCTGCAAAGACTGAGGGGGTTATTCCGAGGTTGGTGCAAAGGGTCAAATGATGCCGGTAAAGGTTTACCGGCATCGATTACCACTACGGGCTATTCTGACCAGCCTGACCGCTGTTAGCGGCATCGTAATTTACAGCGCCTCTAATAGCGGCATGGGCGCCGGGCACACGGGCCACCATGCCGCCGTAAACTGTAGGAGATCACAAGTTAAGCGGACATGCAAATAATGGCTTCATGAAGGCGTAAAAAGTGGTTTCCGGCATACCGTAAATACCGGCATCGCACACCTACCACAAAATAGCATGTGCAGTGATCCCAATTGCCACAGGTGTACACAATCAGCACAGGTGGAGGCAATGGAGTCTGGCCCACTACAAAAGGAGCACACCCACACACCACACCCCCTCCCACACCAAGATGATTCCAATAGTAGTTGCATTACTGGAGCTGGAGGACATGCTTGCATTGCCACAACAGCAACAACAACAACAACAGGTGGCACCACAGAGGAGACGCAGGAGGATAAGGAGGGTGAGACAGGCTGAGCATGCCCCACCAATGCAGCTACCGTTACTACAATGGCAGCCCTCAATTCCTCGCATCAGAGCCAGTCCTTTCAACCTAACCCCTGAGCAGATCCACACCCTGTACCGTCTGGATCGAGACACCATCGCAACCATTGTGGACCTGATACACGACGACATTGTGAGCCTCATTGAAATATGCACCACCACCCCCCCTCTACTGAAGGTGTTGTCTGTGCTCCACTTCCTTGCCACAGGCACCTACCGGCACACAGTGGGGCACATGCATGGCATAGCACAACCCTTATTTTCTCGGATACTGAACCAAGTGCTGGATGCCCTCCTCAAGCACACAAGGGACTACATATCCCTGCCACGGACACCCCAGGATATATTTGATACAAAAGTTGGCTTCCATGCACTGGCAGGCATGCCAAATTGTGTTGGTGCCCCCGAATGCACCCACGTGGAGTTGGTGGTCCTGCATGCCATGGAGGTAGCGTACCGCAACCGCAAGCAATACCACTCCATCAATGTGCAGATGGCATGCAACGCCAGCAAGATCATCACACATTGTTGTGCCTGATATCCTGGATCAACTCATGACTCTATGGTCCTGCGGAACTCCACGCTACCACGCTTCATGGAGCGACATGCTGGACGACGTGCCTGGCTGCTTGGTAAATTGCATGACTGGCACCTGGCTTTGAAATGGGGGGAAAGATGTACACACCACCATTCTGCCAAAGTTGATGTGACTGCACGATGTGCACATCACCTAACACTGTGCCCCAAAGCATCACAAATGGTCCATGACACCCAAATCCCATAGGAATGAAGTAAGGTTGACACCTATCACTACATGACTAGCAGGAAACCACCCCACATCCCACAAGACGTGCACCACTCATCAGCGGTCCTCACCCTCCGTAACGCCATCCTGCACCATGCAGTGCATATGCACTATGTTGCTGTCTCCAGCATATCACCACACAGGACAAGCATCCCTGGGAGTGCATTCAACTGAACCAACTAGGGAATCCACAGGGCCACCGCATCCACAGGAGTGCTGCATGTGACCATGGGAATGATCAGCGCTAATTGCACAATAATGCACAGACTACTGCCAATGCTCCCTCTAAGTAAATATCACAGAACACAACACATCACAATTCTGACACAAACACAGCTGCATGCGTACACGATGCATGTGCAACAATACGTCAGTGCACACCATGTATCATCTTGAAGATGCAACCCACACCATTAGTCCATGGCACAGGACACATTGATGGACTGAAGATGGCGTAAATACATCCATGAACATGTGCATGTGGGCAACGATAAACTGCAGGCCTGTGTGACTAGTACAGCTGTCCATCAGGAATTGACTAACATTTACCTTTTATTGCCTCTCATGCAGGTGATAGTGGCTATCCCTTGAAGGTGTGGCTCCTCACCCCTGTCCGAAACCCACAGAACAGGCACGAGGAGGACTACAATCGTTCCCATTCATCGAGCAGACCTTTGGCCTTTTGAAGGCACGATTTTGCTGCCTCAGCTGGTCGGGTCAGACACTCCTCTACAGGCATGAGCAGGTGGCCAAGATCATCATGGCATGTGTCATGCTGCACAATATGTGCATCTGCAAGAATGTGGCCCTGCCCCCTGACATTGAACTGCTACCACCTGGTGATGATGAAGGGGAAGAAGAAGATGTGGCTGGACATCATCGCGGTGCCGATGCAAAGGAGGGACGTGCTGTGCGCCAGTCAGTGATTGCACAATATTTCTGACAGACATGGCAGCAGAGGGTGACATGATGGTTGGACAGAGGGCACTGGGTGTGGGGGTACATGTACACTATACACTGTAAATGAATAAATGACACATGCGCAATGATGAATGTCCACTCAGGTCTTGTTTTTCACACAATGGGTGTATTAAATATAACAATGTAAATGTAAGTGCAAAAACCTTCCACCACCCTCACCCCCCTCTGCCTCCCCCACAACTCCCCCATACACCATCCTCTCCTCCCCCTCCCCCCACAACTCCCCCACACACCCTTACTCTCATCCCCCTCTCCCCACAACTGCCCCACACACCCTCACCTCCCTCCCCCTGCCCCCACAACTCCCCCACACGTGTCCCATCGAGTCTCAAATGCCTACATGAGGCTGCCCTGACGCTCAATTGGCACTCCCTGGTCCAGATGGTGGCATGTCTTGCCGGCGCAGGGTACGTGCCAACCTGCGGAGCAGGCTTGTCTGTGTGGAACTGGATGAAGACGGTGTGGCTGCCTGCTGGGATTGTGAAGCGGGATGCCCTGCTCCATGGCATCCGCTATGCGGCCTAAGACGTGGCGGAGGGCCGAGACCTCACTGAGGCGGCTGGTGTTATCAGCAATGGATTTCGCCATGGAGGCAGTGTTGTCCGTGATGGACCTGCCTAGGGTGTCAAAGTTTTCACGCCACTCCTGTCTGGCCAGTCTGTTGTCCTCAACAAACTCCCGCACAAGGGCAGTAAGCAGGTCAGACCGCTGCAGCCCTGCGGGTGCACCTGTGGAGGTGGTCGGTCCTTGCCTGTCCTGCCCAGCCTGCTCAGCCTCCCTATTTGTCAAGATGGGACTGAAGTGTCCTTCCGTCTGCTCCTGACCAGACTGCTGCGGGGTGGTGGCGTGCTCTGTATCGAGGGACGATATTTGGGGGGATGCCGGTGGACTTGGCGTATGGACCACTTCCGACACATCGTCCTCAATGGGCACCCATATGTCGTCCTGTGGGTCCTCCATGGCCAGGGGTGCTGTGGCTGCCACCTCCCCAGCCAAACAGGACTCTGCGGATCATGGTGCCTCACCTGAATCATCAGTATGGCCAATAGTTGGTGGTAGTGCTTTGCCCTCTACGGGCCTTGGTGGCAGCGGTGTAATGGGTACCTGGGGTGGCTTGCCTGTTGGTGCACGGCGCCCCCTGGGTTGTCCCCTCGAGGTCGAAGGGCAGTTGCTGTCATCCCAGGACCTCTTCCGGGGTGTGGACTGTGCAGGGGTTGCATCCTGCCCATCGCTGTCATGGTCAGTGCCTGTGGGGGTCGAAGAGAGGGACGGCATGAGTGATGTTTTGATAGGCATCATACATACATTAGGACATTTGCTCATCCACACAATTGGGGGTAATAGGCATTTGTTTTTGGATGAGCACGTTCTTTGATACATGGGTGGTTTATGCAGACATACGTCGGCGTGACTCATGTTGGCCAAGAGCAATGCTATCTGACATGCATAGTATTTTGGGCCTGCACACTGTGTGACTCATGGCATTTACATCTTTGTGTGGTATGTGTCATGTACCATATTGCCTTGCGGCAGGCATCTGCATGTGTCTGTTTTGCCTCCGCCTACTTTGCCTGGAGTGTGTGTCTGTGTTGGACCATGGCTTGACTCTTTGAACTACCATATTGGTTGACTTTCATCGGATTTGGCATTACAATGTTTACTTTGGACACTCACCTCTATCACCCGATGTTGTGGCACCACACTCCATCTCGCCAACACCTTAAATCCCCTCCATTCCTATCATGCTGGCACAGATGTCCTCCCATGGGGTGAGCTTGATTGGGGAACTGGGACCTCCTCCTGTTCCCATAGCCTGGCTGTGGTTCACTGAGAGTATATTTCGTACCCTAAGTCACAGGTCGTCCCAGCGCTTGCGGCAGTCTTTGATCATGCGTGGGGTGTTCCCAACAGCACTGACCTTCTGAGCAACAAGTGCCCAGATCTCCTTCTTCTTCAGTACTGCCTCTCTCTTCATGTTATTGGAGAATACTATGGCAGCATTCTCCTACAGAGTGTCTATTAGCATCTGCAGCTCATCCTCATTGAATCTTTCTTTCCACTGGCGGGCAACTCCCTTCTTCAAGGCCTTGGGCATAGTGATGTTATGGGTGGATCTTTTGATGACAACAGCAGAGTCCGAAGGGTCCTGTGTGGTGAGGATGGCAATGGATTGTGTTTTTAAAGATGGCTGCCGTGCTCCTTCCCGTTACTGTGCGATGACGCTACTTCCGGTTCTGCTTATTAACGGTGACCATTAATAGCGGTGACTGTTATTAGCGGTCACCGGTAATAACGATCAGTGCTAATGCCGCATTGGACCTTGTCAGTAGTGTTATCTGCGCTATGCTTGATGCCGCTAAAGGCATTTTAGGTGCCTTTAATGGCATGGCGCTAATGACCTTACCGGCATGGCGTAAAGCTCTTGCCCGCAAAGTCATAATAATCCTCTAATAGCGGAGTGATGACTGCCCAGACACGCTATTTACGCCATGCCAGTAAGGAGCGTTAATTACCTCCAAACTCGGAATGAGGGTGTGAGTCATTTCACAGATCTCTCTGCTGTGTGCAGAGGCGCTTCAGAATCAAGGGAAAGACCCTGCCCCGGTGAAATGAGTGTGAGGACACACCGGTTTCCCCAGACCTTCACACTCTCTTTAATGTTTCGCAAATGTATACAGAGTTGGTGTAACACGAGTTTTTTACACATATAATAGAGTCACAAAACCTTATTGCCTTTACTGATGCTCTTGACACCAGGCTAAACGTCCTTATAATTGAAACATGGATTAGTCCCTTGTAAGAAATATGTGCAATTAGATAATATGCATCGATTTGGATAATGCTCTCACGACCACCAGGTGGGATTGTCCTCTCACCTGCCCCATGACCCTCAAATCACCTCCACTCAACCTTTCCCCATGCCCACAAGTATCTACTGCTTGCTCTCTAGCTCAGACTCTTTCATCCCTCCTTTCGCTTGAATGTGAAAAAAATATATCCATGCAAGATCAAGCATAGTCAGCTGTTCATACACTTGCAATTAAGGCAATTGTAAGGCAATTTTACAAAGGCCAAGGTTTGTTCTGGAATTCATTAATTAGTAAATGATCGTGCAGGATGTGTGCCCTGGCAGACATATAACATACACTTAATTGATCTGAAATTGCTGCTTAAGTGTCTTTGATTTATGAACCAGTAAGCTTTCATCGAGCAGGCAATTAGGCTATCAAAGGGTCTCCAATTGTTTTCCTTTTCTCTCTTTCCACGTATGCCTATGCATCTGGGAATTAACTCTTGCTTTCAAATATGATAAGGGCGTCATGAAGGAGACCCTTTGCAGGCCAGCCGTTCAGCTCACAGAGCATTTTCCAGAAATAGTGGGAATTAGCAGTTTGCCTGTAACCTTTAATATCCTGGAATAACGTTTCCCCTATTTTGCATGATAACATTATTTTTCGGTCGCACCGCATTTCAGCAGCATTTTGTACAATTTAATGTGCAATTTGTCCCAAGAACGCACAGCATGCATCTGCCAAATTGCCCCAAGGAAGATGGTTTGGAACAGGGTGAAAGGAGGGGTAGAGGGTAATGGGGAGGGGGTCTAGGTGGAGGTGGGCTAAAGTAGGAGTGTGTGAGCCTGAAAGTCCTAAACTGTATGTTTAACAGCACACTCAGAATTTCATCTATTTTTCTCGACTGTTTCCCCCAACGTTTCTCCAGTGACTTAATCTCCAGGTCTTCAGTGGACTGTGGGTGCCCTCGCGAAGGCACTCTGTTCCCCCTGCAAGTATCCTTGTATTGATGGCTATGTGTGCATAGTGTCCTACTAGAATAAGTGACCTACACATGTGGCAATAGATGTCCTTCTGCCAGTGTGAGAGAGGAAGAGTAGTAGACTCATGACCGGATTAGGTTGGATGTCCGAATGGTGTCGAGCTATCTGGTCTGAATCCACAACAGAGCGAAATTCCTTGAAAAAATCTGGTTTAAATGGATGCAGTACAGGACACCTCTGCCATTTTGACAGCCTTATTAGATGTGACCAAGCAAGGAGAGGGTAGGGATGATTGTCATAGGGGCAGAGGAAAAGGCTTGTGTAATTCCTGGTGTGTTGATGTGTTGGAATGAGTCTAGGTGGTTAGTTGCAGTGATATTTGCGTGTATGTAATCTGCAGGGACGAGCCCAGAATCAAATTACCTGGAAAAGACCAGGTTAGTTGATGGAGCACAGTGTCGGTGATGAATATAGAGGAGTGGGCAGTGGTTCCGATCCCTTACTGTGGCATACTTTCAGAAGACATACTCGAGGATTCGGTAAGTTATATAAGGCAGGATTCAGCAACCTGCACCTCTCCAAATCTATTGGACTACAACTCCCACGATACCCCACAATTATGCCAAATGATGCTTTGCTCTCAATCTTTTAATCAGTAATGTAGGATCTACTGATACCAACAGCCATCCAGTAGAGGGTCCGCCATAACCCTTTTCCGTTTTGATGGCTCCTACTTCATCTGGCCGTTGTTGAGTGCTTCTTGACCTTTACACTCGTGCCTGCCATCCTATCTATCCTACTTTTTTTTCTGCCAATAACTTGATTTGTTCCCTTAAAAACATCTCTGAGCCATCACTTGCTTTGGAAATTGTAATGATGTGAGCATACGGGCCACTGTCCCCAACTGACGACTGTAAAACTAAATGCTCCTTGTTTCTGTGACGCAGTAAAACTTCGAATGAGTGCATCTCGAGCTCTGAAAACGAAAGGGTGCAAACACTACTCTGATGAGGCTAAGGCACTATACAAAGGAAGCCTGCAACAATAGCATCAAGTCATATACACCAGGCAAAATACCAACTCTCTACAACTAGAATCAAAGACAGATCCAATAAAGGTAGAGTGCTTTTCTCAGTAGTTTAAGACCTCACCTCCCTCCGACCATCTCCAGATCTAACTCCATCTACTGACCTATGCAACAACATTCAGAATTTTCCTGTGATCAAATACATGAAACAAGGGACCTCCTTTCTGTAGCTGATACCCAGGACTAGGCTCCCACAAATGCTATCATCAAAGACCTTTCTGTATGGCGTCTGCTTGCCTTCTTCTCAGATCCTACTGCAGATGGTAAGAACAAGTTTTGATCCATGAAACCGTTGGACCCCTAGAAGGTGATCCAATGCTGACTGCAGTCATTAGAAAATTCGCCAGGGTCTTTGACCCATCTCTTAACAAGATTGTTATTTCCTCTTTTTAGAACTACATCTTTCTAGAATACCTTAGACTTGTTTTGGTTCACCCTTTAACTAAAAAAAGAAAAAAAATGGACAGGTTCAATCCAGAGAATGATCTGCCCATTGCCACCATCACTTTGGTATCAAACTCCTTGAGAGCTTTGTGAAAAGCCGGATCCAGAATTATGTGCTGGCTTCCAATCTAGCTTCCACCTGGTACATGGAACGGATGCATCTCGTTGTCCATATTGAACACATAATTAGAAGCAGCCGAACAAGGGCACTTGGTCTTTGATCTGTCTGCTAGAACTCTGGGCTGCGTTGAATACAGTGCATCGTGGAGATTTGATTGACAGACCGTGTCTGTGTGCCACTCTTGAGGCCATGACTGTTTATCATTTGTTCTATTTGCTAGATCTCAAAAGTGGTTATGGATTCATGGGGCTCAGCTATTGCTGATATTCCTTACAGTGTTCATAGTCACACTCTTTTAAATGTCTTTCAGGCGTCATTAATTTGGATATCAATCTTATGCTGGAATTATTCTACTTATCTTCCATGTCTCTTCTCCCTCACATTTTGAGAGCCCAAAGGCTTTTCTTTTCGGTTTTTTTCTTACGGTGAATAGGGCAGAGGTACTGAGGGCTTTGATGAACTCCTGCCTAGACTACTTTACGTCTTTCCTGGCAGGTCTTCTGGTTTCCTCTATCAGTAAGATGCATTCCGTCCTGAATGATTGCCGTCCCAAGGCCTCTTCCCCATGGAGGCGGGGCAGCCGGGGACATGCAGCGGGAGGGGCATAGAGAGGGCGACCCTCCTGAAATGGACAGTGGTAAAGGGAGGCAGGGCCCAAAACCAACCTTCCAGTGGGTTCCCTTCTCGGGCTACCTTCTACAATTCCGATCTTATGTATACAATTGTTCGATGGAGAACCTATCCATGATGCTGTTCAGGGTCTTAAAAACCATATACATGCCTGAGCTGGTAGAGGATCTCTTCACAGGCTCAGAATTAAAAAAAAAAACACCTGTTGTTTAAAACACTTAAAGGGCCTCATTGCAAGTTTGGTGGTATTTCTGCAGTAAATCCACCAAAACATCATCAAACAGATTTACAGTTACCGCTACTTGAACCCACAGAATTACCGCCAGATTGCAAGAGGTGGTAGGCAGTGTTAGTCTCCATTTATTGTCCATAGGACTCCATGGGGATATCAGCAGAATTACTGCTGCCGGTAATGCCGCTGATTTTGGCGTTTTTGAGCCATAAGGCAGAGGAATTACCTCCAGCATTCTGCTGGAGGTTTTTCCTCCACATTACCTTCAAGCCCATAGTTTGGCAGTACGGTAATGCAGTGCTAATGCAGTGGTACGTCCTCTACCACAGCATTACCACTGTGTTGGCCACATCACCAAACTCATAATGACTTACCTGCAGATACCTTTGGAGACAGACTTGGGTCTAAGTCCACACTCCCATTTATTGCCATACTCCACTTAAGCGAAACCAACAGAAGTATCTCCAGTGCTCCCCCAACATGCTTTGTCTCATAAGGAGATTGGCGGTTCTCTGTCTGTCCGGCAGTGAAGAAGCCTGCCTGAGTACATTAACCAGGAACCCAACTTTCTTTGCTTTTAGGGCTCTTCTTAAGACACTCCTAGTCTCTAGTTAAAGTGTCCATTGCTCATCTTGTATGTAGGATTTGGCTGCAGTGATGATCAGCACCATGAAGCAGTTTTGTTAAAAAATGTGCAATACAGAAATGATCTCACTTACATTCACAGAATCACTAAATAGTTTACTTAACAGTGGATGCTGGGTTAATCATTCTTTTTCTGGTTCAGCATAAGGTGCATTGGGAGACGAGCCCAAAATAGTACAGTTGCATATATTTCTTGGTTGAAGCATTGAATATGGCGCAGGGGCACAAGATGAGCGACCATGAACGATTCTGATCACCCAAATTGCTTGGCTGAATTTGTTTAGCCAGGTTTTCAGGTATTTCATAAAGCCTAGGGGCCTCATTGTAGTTTTGCCAGTCCGGTAAAATTGCTGGTCTAATTGCTGGTAAATTTTCCGGTGGTGCACTGATTTACCTCCTGCCAAGAGTTGGAGATAGATCATGCCCCCTATCAGCAAATAAATGCCAGAATTACCAACACCGGTATTACTCCATGGAATGGGGATTTACCACCCTTTCAGCTGCCTGTAATATCCTGGTAATTCCAGAATATCAGACGATAGAAACAGTAGGGCAGTTTGCTGGTACCCCACCGGAAATACGGGCGGGATACCGTCAAACTTGTAAATAGGCTTTATGTGTTTTTTTCTCTAGGGAATAGAGCTAGATGGCTGGGGACAGAGGTTTTGAGCTTAATAGAGAGAAAAGTGAAATTTCATCCTCTGTCGCACTGCCAATGAAACCTTGACACGTTACTAGTGTTCAGGTTAGTTTGTAATGGAAGAATTTCCTTATGGTCGCTCCCAGACAGCTGCCCTGGAAGGCACAATGAGAGATGCAAAGGATTCAAGTCTCGGTTTGAATTGAAGCCAGTAAATGTTGGAGCTGGGGTTTGGGGGTTGGTGGTGATGGCTGGAGTTATGTGGTCGTGTCTGTGCAGTTTGCAAAGGAGTCTGGGAGCTGCATTACTTTTTCTTTGTACTGTCTTCAAGAAGTAATCAGGGATCCCTATGCATATGCGATGATATGTTAAGGCATTTATAACCCCCCTGTACACACAAGTTTCTAGGCACCATGAAACAAGGGATGAAAGAAATAGGGAGTACAAGACAAATGATCCTACTAGGCCTTGGGTCATTCGGATTGTGCAAGTGCAACAATAGAAGTGCCAGGGACAGCAGAGGGGGAAGTGTAAGGGAGAGGAAAGGGGGAAGTGCAATCAGGGTAGCATGACTCTGAGTGACAGCAGCCAGGGCAGCGCAGCTCTAGATAAGTGCAGGAGGAAGGGGGGCTGTAGGGATTACAGTTGCAGCCCCTAAGTGTGCGGTAGGCCAGGAGGCAGTGCATGGACGACTGGTAGTGGAGGAGCCTGGTACCCAGTGAGACTCTGAGGGCACCGAGCAACCAGTCGGCGTAGCAGACAGGTAGTTAGCAAGAGAGCGAGAGAAAGAAGGCAGAGGAGAGGGTCTTGAGCAGATTCTGCAACTTCAGGTGGTCTGGCTTAATTCTAAGAGGTGCAGGGAGGCCTTTCCAGAGGGAGGCACCCACAGAGGAGATAGATCTACCCCCCACTCTCTGCCTGCCGTCTGACCCTCCGAGAGTTGGAGGTAACTGAGCGAAGTGCTCTAGAAGGAAGGTATTTCGGAAGAGAGTTGGATGTAGTGCGAGCCCCCTCCCCAGGAAGACTTGTGGACAATGCAGAGGGTCTTAAACATGATCCTTGCAGCCACCAGGAGCCAGTGGAGAGATTTCAGGGCTGGAGAGATATGGTACCTTGGTATGAGGTCAAGGATAAATCTTGCAGTCCTGTTCTGGATTAGATGCAGGGGGCGAAGAGTAGAGGTAGGCAAGTTGAGAAAGAGGCTGTTGCAGTAGTCCAGCCTGGAGAGAATGAGGGTTCTGGAGATGGTGAGCTTCTGGGGGAAAGTGAGGAAAGCTAGAATACCTCTGAGAAGGTGCTGCTAGAAATGGGCCTTCTTGGCAAGGTCTGTGATGTGAGGAGAGAAAGAGAGTGTGGAGTCGAAGATGACACCAAGGTTTTTTGACTTACAGGAAGGTGAGGGTAGAGGGCCCAAAGAGGGCGCACCAGCAAAGTACCGACAAGTACTGTTTGCTGTGGTTTGCTCCGCGTCTGCCTCCTGCTGCTGGAGTTCCCACGCCACGTTCATTTCGCTGTTGGTGCAGCCGGGAGGATCTGTGGACCATTTGTTCGGCTGGAGGACGTCTTAGTGTGAAACACACCTGTTGCCTGTCCTGCTCGTCAGAAGCTGGAGGTGATTTTTTGACCCATTGAACTGTCCATGGAACTGGCACTCCCCTGGCACTCCCCCTTTCTGGACTCTCCTTTGTTTAGTTAATTTAACCCATTGTTGCCTCACAGGAGCCTCGGCTAATACCCCTTTTTCTTTTTTTCTTTCTCCCTTTCCTTAAGGTTTCCCTTGCGTGGGAGGCTCCGCCCCCCTGCGCTCGGTGACAGCCGCCCCGCCTCTACAATTACCAGCGGCGCCACGCACCCTCGCCACGCACCAGCAAAGTACCGACGAGTACTGTTTGCTTTTCGCGGTTTGCGGGGAGCCCTGTGTTGGCCTATAGTGTGCGTTTAGTATTATACTAATGTGTTTTTTGTTTTGTTTGTCTACTGTCGGTAGTATTTTGCCGTGTGCTTAGAAAAGGCACCATAGCCTTTCTTCATATTATTTTCACCTGGCGAGCTAATCTCTGCCTTAGGGGGCATTGTCATAAGTCGGGTACCCACTGGTTCTCGGTGGCTTGAGTTTCACCTTTTGGCTGTCCATGCCCACAGGAGACTGTGGGCTTCATTGCCTTTGATCTTGCGGGCTTGGTGCGGCCATTTTTGTGATTCGATGTGCTCAGTCTACATCACAAGTGGTTTATGATGGCTGTATCTCTTAAGTATTTATCAGTTATATGGAGGAATTGATTTTGGTTATATCTACAGCAGGTCTCATTGCATGTTCTTTTGTTGGGTTGCTGTCTATTTTGTTTATCTAGTTGGAGGTTTTTAAAGTGCTTAGTATCTTCATCTAACGCATTATATCTACTTACTGCATTCTTTTGGCACGCAAACTGTCTCTTTTGCTCTAGCCGACATATAGCGTGGCCAAGAAGGAGGAGGAGGTCACTTAGTTTCCCCCCTTAGGCTTTTGTGGCAGGTTATGTATTTCTTCTCTTGCTCCTGACTCATTTAAATACAAGAGCCCTCTTTTGACATTCTTTTTGGAGGTGTCTACCGCAGTTGAGCATGAGCCCAACTTTAAGAAGTGGCGGTAAAACAGGTCGCTTATTGAAATCTAAGAATGCACACACTGGGAATAAAATCCTTAATCCCACTCTCCCTCAGCTACCTACGGATAAAAAGTCCTTTTTATCTATGTGTAACCTCTCGGAGGCGATGGTTGGTGACCAGGTTCATGAGGGATGTCTTGAGAGTTCTCAGACAGTAGCTCCTTTCTCCGCCTGGTTCTTCTACTGCCTCACCTTTGCCAACTTTTTCTGTTCAGGAAGCTAACGAAAATCATGGCGAGGTGGGTGGTTCAGTCGGGCATGCAAATGATATAAATTGCTCTCCTTTGCAGGATCTTGAAGGCCTTCCCTCTATTTCTGATACTTCAATGTTGGCACCCACAATTGTGAGTGAATTAGGTAAAAGAGTGCAGCTTTCTTTGGGTCCTTCTTCTCCAGCTGCATGTTCCTTTCCCTTTCGGGAACAAGTGCACTTCCATCTGCCATTAGGAAAGGGCAGCAAAAAATGTTGCGATCTTGCAAGTGTCCCCTCAGTAACTCTGTTAAGGGTGCTGGAAGGTCGTCCAGTCACTGGTTACTCCAAATTTCAGGTTGATGAGGGATTGCCCTTTCGAAATTTTCTGCCATCAGAACTAGATGTCTTCTCCCTAGGTAATGACGAAACAGATTTGTCAGCCCCAAAGGGGGGTGAAAGATCAGCCTCCACCCCGGTTGATTCTTCTGCCACCATCCAGCCGTCTGATCCCTTGAGTTTCCCGGTATTTTCGCAGATTTTGAACTTGTTGGACAAGGGACATGAGCTCACTCATTGTTCTATAAGGGAAATGCAGGACTCTCTTGCATTTATGAAAGACAAGATGGCTCGTTTCGAGGGTTTTATCTTTGCAGAACAACAATCCAAGCCCTTCTACTTGGCCCAATTTGAAAAAATGTTGGTGAGTGTGAGGTCCTCTCTACAACCTCCTTTGACCTGCACCTCCACTCATTCACAAGGCTCACAAACTGACCCTGGGATCCTGCCTCTTCCCCCGCCTCAAAGATCCTACTCACAGGTAATGCAAGGTCATAATTTGGTTGAATCGGGGCTCGGTGATGCTGAGGCTATTGACCTATTGGTAGTAGCCAAACTCCAACACGATCATATTCTGCAGGTGGAACAACTTCTCCATAAACTAGTTGTGACCCATAATTTAGATCCGTTGGTCTGCCTAGGTGAGGAAACCAAAATTATGGAGAGGATTACTGTTCCTCCAGATAGTCCCTCTATATTGACAGATATTATCGATGACCAGTTCTCTGATCCCCCCGTGGTTTCTCTTTTGCCACCGGAATCTGACGAAGGCCCTGTTGTGCATGAAGGGAGGCACTTTGTCTCTCGTAAGGCAAGGAAGTCTTTCCTAAGAGCCCAAAAACGATTAAATCAAACAAAGGTCTTGCAGAAGAAAATGGCGACTAAGGCACCCTCTGTCACTCGAATGTCGGTGCCATAAGACGCAGGGGCACTTGCAATTCCTACAATCATAAATCATCAAGATCATTTGGGATTGGACCTGTGTGATTTAAATGAGAAAGCAAAAACATCTACAGATTGCAGCCCTGAAAAGTGGCAACGTCCTAATTGCATCCCATTCTATGCCTATGATTTCAAATATAAAGACACAACCTCAGCTTCACTCCTTTTTTCCTAATATCGAATCTAAAAAGGTGCTCACTCGGCTCCCTGTAAAATCAAAAGAAGTTCCTGTTCGAAATTCAGCAATCGTCCCTTTGCTTTTGGCATCGTCTGTTGGTGGTCAGGCAGTTGAGTCCCTTACATCGACAACTCTCGCCATTGAAAGTGAGGAACAGGGGGTTAATACCCCACAACCCCAGGTTGTTAAGGGATCTTTGATTCCGGCGTGCCCTCTCCCCATTGAGGAGGTGTCATGTCCTCAATCTCCTATTGTAGAAGCCATAAATGACACATTGGGCCTCATTACGACCCTGGCGGAGTGGGTTTACGCCAGCGGTATTCGCGGCGGACCCGTCCGCCCTACTACGAGTTCCCGTAGCGCCATGGAGCCGTTTTCCGCCTGGTTTTTCCGGGCGGAGAAATCCATGGCGCTACGGGACCTTGTTGTTAATTACGCCACCGTATCTTACGGTGGCGTAATTAACGCCTTCCCCACTCCCATTATACCCTATGGGGCAAAAATGGGAATGGGGAAGGGTAAAATGGGGAATGGGGATTTACTGCCCCGCCAAGGTCGGAATGGGGCGGTAAATCTGCCAACCCCCATGGCGGTATCGGCAGCTTTCCGCCGTGCTCCATGGTGCATATTGCACCACGATCTCCGCCAGGGTCGTAATGAGGGCCATTGTCCTTTTCGCAAATTCCTAGGGGCATGAAACTTATTCTTGGCTGGACTAGTGACCCTGAGATCATCGGCCTTGCTCGTATTAATAGGTCATTTTTGATGAATTCATTTTTTCAGATTCCCACTTTAAGAAATCGTTCATCAAAGGACCTTGATTGGGTAAAACTAGCGGCCCACAATAACCACAGAGTGCTGTGTAGAGTGCAATCTCAAATCATATCTAAAATGCTTTTGGAGTTCTCAGATGATTTTCACTCTATTGGGCTTGTGCCGTGTTGGTTTGCAGACATAGAAAGTGCCTGGGCCTTTCTCGATTGGGTACCTATTCCCAAAAAAGAAGGCTCTGTAGTTTCAGCTCAAATTCCCTTTGAGTCGTATGCTAATCAATTGTCTCTTCAACTGGCTTCGCTTACGCAAGCGCTTAGCGGTTTATCTTGGTTGGAGCCCTTGATAAAAGTTGCGGTAGCCATGATGAATCCTTCTCCGGACTCATAATTGGGTCGTATTACTGTTGCCTCCTGGAATTGCTGTGGTACAAGCAACCTCGGGGCATGGCATAAACGTGTCGGGCTTGAGCTTAAACCTGATCTTCTATTTTTACAGGAAACGATGGCCCTAGGCGATGCAGTGTTGGACGGATATATTTGTTTTTCTGTCCCAGCTCGTCGTATCCAAACAGGTCGCCCTTCTGGTGGCATCGCTATCCTTATTAACAATGGGTTGAAGGTGGTGCCTTCATTATTGGATTATTCTGACTCATGCTTATTGGTGGAACTGTCGTTTGAGCATAGATATGTTCCATCCTTGTTATTGCTGTCCATATATTGGAACCCGCACGCAGTGAAGTTGCGCCTGGTTTTAGAGGAACTGGATCGAATTTTAGTCCATGCACTTGTTTCCTGTCCAAATCATGAAATTGTGATAGGAGGCGACTTGAACTCATATCTAGATCTCTATCATGCTGCACGGCCTTCCTGTAATTCCTCTCCATATGTCCAACAAGCGTTTTATAGAGGCAAACAATGGACAAGTTTTTTTGAAGCATGGGGTATTTATCCAATTCAACTTGCGCCACATTCCATCCAAATCTCTTGGAAGCGTGGAACAGCCACTTCTCTCATTGATTATCTATTGGCGTCAAGGATGTGTACTGGTCTGCTCGACCCAATATCCATTTTGGATTTAGGATTGAGCGACCACTACATGTTGTTCTCGAGTCTTCATCTAAGGATTGATGCATATGAAGCCTCGGCCCCTGCTATATTGGTGGCAAGCGACAGTCATACTATCTCTGTCAAATGGAATCCATCAGTCTGTAGGAAATTGGTCTTTTTGGTGCACAGGGACCTCCTAGTGTGCCATGAGGACTACCTGTCGGTTGGTAATGAGGAATCAATCAATAAAATAAACTTATTGATGATCCACAGGCACTTGCTTAGCCTAGTGAAAGACCCACAGGCTGTGGGTTACCCGCAGAATGTCCTCCCTAATTTGGTTTTGGTTGCAGATTTAAAAAAAGCAAAAAAATAGGGACCTTTATAAGCTACGAACCACGTCCTACAATTTGCCGAATTATGTGAGAGAAATTTTTTTTATTGCAGCTCGCTTCAAACAGCAATTAAAGATTCTTCGACAGGCCGAGTATAACTGTCACCCGCAGGCGTTCCGACTGGCGGTTTCTTCCGCGCTGGGCTTTGGGACACAGGTACGGGAGGTACTAGTCCATCCTTTGTGTCCGTTACTTTTTCCTCCTTGTAGCGCGGGGCCGCTGGGAGTATATCTACTCTCCCGGCCCAGCGGTCCCTGCGTTGCAACTTTCCTTTGGAAGCTCTCGCTCTTCCGGGTTTCTTCGCTCCTGCCTTCGCGCTGTCCAGGCTCCAGGCTCCAGCCACTCGCGCCCTACAGCGAGTGTTTTTCTACTTCTCTTCCCTCCAGTTTTCTCTGCTGCCGCCGTGCCTCGGCGGTTTCTGTTTTCTCTTTTCTTGCGGCCCCATCCCCACGGATAGGCGCCGCCCCTTTTCCCTGTGCTTTTCTTTTCTTTTCTCTCTCCGCTACTTGCCTGGCGCTTTTCTCCTTTATTTACCTCTCTCCTCTCCTACGGTCCTGAACCCCCTTGCAGGCCTTGGCTGGTGGGAGTTCCGGCTCCCACGACAGGATTCCTCTGTTCCACTGCTGTGTTACCTTCAAGTACACATACGGATCCAGTCTACTATCTACCTCCTACCCATCTGAAAGTCTACTTTTCGGCTGGAACTTCGTCTTCCGGGCTACAGACCAGAGGAGTCCAAGGGTTTTTTCCCCATTCGGGGTTTTTTCCCCTATTTCGGCTTGGTTCCGGAAGGGAGGTCCTCGGACAGCTGTTCTCTCCAGCGGTCACGGTGGCCTCCCTCCGTGACAAGCAAGCTCATCGGAAAAAGGAGAAGGATTATCTACTCCGACGGCGTCTGCAGGACCCCGACAGCGATTCCAGCGGTTCAGGTGAGGAGAGTTCGACAGAAGGGGGAGAAAAGGGAGACCAGACACTTAAACTGTCACAGTTTGCAACGCCAAAGAAAGACACCATGTCAGCCGAAGGGCAAGTGCAAGAACTTTGGAAGGCAATTCAAGCTATGTCTCAGGAACTTCAGGGAGTCAAAGCTGAGAACGCCCTCCTTAGACAAATGGTATCCGCCCGAGAACCTCCTCCTCCAGAATTACCGCCTACAACACTATCCTCGGGAAAATTTGATGGTGCCCCCAAGAAAGTGAAGGAATTCTTAGAGGCGTGTACCGTCTACTTTACTTTCCGACCCCGCACTTTCTCTACAGACCAAGCGAAGGTCGGCTTCCTAATCTCGAACATGACAGGCAACGCTCTGACCTGGGCCACTCCCCTAGTCACAAGCAACAATGCCATTCTCCAAGATTACGCAGCGTTCCAAAGTTCTCTGAGACAGACTTTCGAATGCCCAGAGTTGTCATTTACTGCTTCTGAAGAGTTGTTGGATGTGAAGCAAGGTTCTTTGGATGTCCTGTCGTATATCTCTGCTTTCAAAACAGTAGCCTCTGGCGCAGGCTGGCCAGAACCGGCACAGTATGCCATTTTCAGGAGGGGTCTAAAAGAGGAGTTTAAGGATGAGTTAGCCAGATCTACTCGCTCACCTACTTTCTCGGACCTGCTAACTGCGGCACTACATATCGAGTATCGTCTACAGGAAAGGAAGATGGAAAGACGCAAACAACGAGGCTCAGGATTCCTCCCGGATTCTCGGGCATACTCTCCCCCCAGTCGTTCTCCCGCTGCCGCTTCAGAGGAACCGATGCAGATTGGCTTCACAAGAGCACCTCTGACTGCTGCCGAAAGACGGCGAAGAAGAGAAAAAGAACTTTGCGCTTACTGTGGGTCGGATCAACACTTTCTAAAGGACTGCACAGAACTGCCTAACAAGAGGCAGGGAAACGAACACCCTCGGCATCAATAGGGACTAGTGTCCGGGGGTTTCCAGTTCTGTCTACTCGTCCCTATGTTTCTCTAACTGTTTCTTCTTCCAACTCCAAGGAAGATTCCAGACTCATTGTAGTTTCAGCTATCATCATGATAGAAGGCGAGATGGTGGAGACTCTCGCGTTATTGGACTGCGGGGCAGCAGGAAACTTCGTTGATACCCTATGGGCCGATAAGGTCGGTCTACGCAGGATACCCCGGAAGGAAGGTCAGAAGATAGAAGGAGTTGACGGCTCTCCACTATCATCCAGACTCATCACCCATACCACTGAAGAGCTATCCTTAACAGTTTTTCAGCACTCTGAAGTGATAAGGTTCGACATCATTCGGGCTGCACATTTTCCAATTATTTTGGGGATCACATGGCTTCGTAGACACAATCCTCAAATCAATTGGACTAATAACCAGCTGAGTTTCTGTTCTACATACTGCACCGAACATTGTCTTCCACCGAAGAGTCAGAAGGCCCCTCAATCTATTACGGCTCACACCTCCAACTGTGTGGGGGTTTTTGCACTACCCAGTTTTTGTTTGAAATACTCCGAAGTATTCCAAGAAAGCCTTCACTCCAAACTACCACCCCACCGGCCCGAGGACTGTACCATAGATCTGGAACCCAATGCACTAGTTCCCTTCGGCAGAATGTTCTCTCTAACACTTACAGAGAAGCTTGTGTTACGTAACTATTTGGACACTAATATGGCGAATGGGCTGATTCAGCCTTCGAAATCCCCTGCAGGGGCTCCCTTATTTTTCATCGAGAAAAGGGATTCCACTGAACTTAGACCCTGTATAGACTACAGAGGCCTAAATAAGGTAACTATCCGAGATCGTTATCCCATGCCATTGATCTCCGATATCATCGAGGCTGTACAAGGAGCCAGAATTTTTACCAAACTCGACCTCAGAAACGCATACCATCTGCTCAGAATCTCCAAGGGTGACGAATGGAAGACGGCATTCCGCACTCCATTCGGCCTGTACGAGTATAAGGTGATGCCATTTGGACTGGTTAACGCTCCTGCAGTGTTCCAAAGATTTATGGACAGAATGTTTTCCGACATGCTTTCCACTTCTGTCATCATCTATTTGGATGATATCTTGGTCTACTCCTCAAACTTACAGGAACACATCGTTCATGTCACTCAAGTTCTTGAACGTCTACAGAAAAACGAGCTATTGGTTAAAGCCGAGAAGTGCAAATTTGCGGTACCTTCTGTGCAGTATCTGGGTTACAAGTTATCAGAAGAGGGAATAGACATGGATCAAAGGAAGGTGCAGGCCATTCTTGAATGGCCAGCCCCCACTTCTGTCCGAGAGGTGCAGAGGTTCCTGGGACTCTCCAACTATTACCGAAGGTTCATCCCCAACTTCTCGGAAGTGGTGTACCCCATCACTCGCCTACTCAAGAAAGAGGCCTTGCCGTTCCGCTGGTCAACCGATACCGAGAACAGTTTCAAGTTGCTGAAACATCTCTTCTGCTCAGCTCCGATACTCCGACACCCGGACCAAACTCAGCCCTTCATCCTGGAGACCGATGCCTCTGCAATTGCCATCGGAGCGGTACTACTTCAAGCTGTCGGTGGAGTGGAACATCCGGTAGCTTACTTATCTAAGACACTCTCACCCAGTCAATTGAATTATTCTGTCCTAGAGAAGGAGCTGTTGGCAATGAAATTGGCTTGCGACGAATGGCGCCATCTGCTCATGGGGGCCCGACATCCCTTCCTTATCAGGACTGACCACAAGAACCTGAAAGCCCTCCAGGAAATGGAGTGTTCTAATTCCAGGCAAGCACGTTGGGCCTATCTTTTCTCGCAATATGATTACCAGATTTCTTACATTCCTGGGCCACTAAACCGTCTGGCAGACGCCCTATCCCGCAAGGACTCCAGCAAGGAAAGGGCTTTGTTATCCGCTGAACCTATGTTTCCTCGCAACCCGATATTGGCCCTCGTTAGCTCTTTCCTACAAGAGGTTAAAGCCGCTGTGGTTCAGGAACTTCCCCAATTACCGCTACACTCCGACAATCATTACCAGGAGAAGGACGGCTGGCTATTCTTCAAGAAACGACTGTATGTTCCGGAAGGCATGCTGCGAAAGAAGATTCTGGATTGGTGTCACACTTCTCGCCTTGCAGGTCACCGTGGGGGAATCAACACCCTGGAGCTCATCTCGAGGAATTTTTCTTGGCCCACTGTGAGAAGAGATACCCTGAACTTTGTGAAGACCTGTCCTACTTGTGCTCGGTCTAAATATCCTACAGGGAAACCGTTGGGATTACTCACCCAAGTTGAGATGCCTACTCGCCCCTGGGGGTTGGTTTCTACGGATTTCATTGTAGACCTACCGGTATCCGAATCCTGTACCTGCATCATGGTCACGGTGGATGCGTTCTCCAGGATGGCACATTTCTCTCCTCTTTCTGGTGTTCCTACAGCCACCAGGATGGCTGAGGTGTTTGCACGAGATATTTTCAGACTTCACGGTTTACCTGACAAGATCATCTCTGATCGGGGTAGTCAGTACACCTCGAGATTCTGGACAGCCCTGTGTACCCGATTGGGGATTGAGAGAGCACTCTCTTCGGGATTCCATCCCCAATCCAACGGGATGACGGAACGTCTGAATGCTACTCTCGAACTATATCTGAGATGTTACGTCACTCAGCATCAAGACAATTGGGTTTCTCTACTGCCTACTGCAGAATTCTCGTATAACAATACCAGGCACGCTGCCATTGGTCTCTCGCCATTCTTTTGTACTTATGGGGTCCACCCTAAGTCCATTCTTCCTGAGGTTCCAAATTTCACCAACTCCCCAGCGGCCGAAGAAGTATTGGGTCAGATCAAAGATGCCCATGCCACGGCATTGCGGAGCCTAGAGAACAGCAGGAGACGATCGAAGATCGGAGCAGATAAACACCGCAAAGAATGTCCAGACTGGAAGCCAGGCGACAAGGTGTGGTTGTCCACTCAGTTTTTACCCAGATGGACAAGGCCATCTAAACTCTCCCCTCGCTTTCTGGGTCCCTTTCCCATTCTTCTCAGGATCAATCCTGTGGCTTACCGTCTTCGGCTGCCTCCTTCTCTAAATCGCATTCACCCTGTATTTCATTTGTCTCTCTTAAAACCTTTCTATTCCGATTCTCATCACAGACCAGTGGTCAGACACATTCCCTCTCAGACACCCAATCAAGCAGAATTTGAGGTCTCCAACATTAGAGACTCTAGGTTCTACCGAGGAAGGTTGGAATACCTTTTGTCCTGGAAGGGTTACCCGGAGTCGGAGGACTCTTGGGAACCTGCTTCTCAGGTGCATGCTCCTCGCTTGCTTGCCAGGTTCCACCGCCTGCATCCGGGGAAACCTGGTGTGGTGCGGACTGGAAGGGGGCATACTGTCACCCGCAGGCGTTCCGACTGGCGGTTTCTTCCGCGCTGGGCTTTGGGACACAGGTACGGGAGGTACTAGTCCATCCTTTGTGTCCGTTACTTTTTCCTCCTTGTAGCGTGGGGCCGCTGGGAGTATATCTACTCTCCCGGCCCAGCGGTCCCTGCGTTGCAACTTTCCTTTGGAAGCTCTCGCTCTTCCGGGTTTCTTCGCTCCTGCCTTCGCGCTGTCCAGGCTCCAGGCTCCAGCCACTCGCGCCCTACAGCGAGTGTTTTTCTACTTCTCTTCCCCCCAGTTTTCTCTGCTGCCGCCGTGCCTCGGCGGTTTCTGTTTTCTCTTTTCTTGCGGCCCCATCCCCACGGATAGGCGCCGCCCCTTTTCCCTGTGCTTTTCTTTTCTTTTCTCTCTCCGCTACTTGCCTGGCGCTTTTCTCCTTTGTTTACCTCTCTCCTCTCCTACGGTCCTGAACCCCCTTGCAGGCCTTGGCTGGTGGGAGTTCCGGCTCCCACGACAGGATTCCTCTGTTCCACTGCTGTGTTACCTTCAAGTACACATACGGATCCAGTCTACTATCTACCTCCTACCCATCTGAAAGTCTACTTTTCGGCTGGAACTTCGTCTTCCGGGCTACAGACCAGAGGAGTCCAAGGGTTTTTTCCCCATTCGGGGTTTTTTCCCCTATTTCGGCTTGGTTCCGGAAGGGAGGTCCTCGGACAGCTGTTCTCTCCAGCGGTCATGGTGGCCTCCCTCCGTGACAAGCAAGCTCATCGAAAAAAGGAGAAGGATTATCTACTCCGACGGCGTCTGCAGGACCCCGACAGCGATTCCAGCGGTTCAGGTGAGGAGAGTTCGACAGAAGGGGGAGAAAAGGGAGACCAGACACTTAAACTGTCACAATAACGCAGCAAATCAACATATGATTGAGCTGTTATGCAAAAAAAAATCCAGAGATTTGTGATCTATTCTAAGAAATCCGACAGGTAAGGTAGATCAACAAATGGTTTCTATCATCTCTGGTGCCGAATGGGAGCAGTTTTTTTGTGAAAAATATGCATTGTCGGAATTTCACTCCAAGTCTGAATCAATTGAAATGCAGTTGTCTTGCCCAAGGGTTTGTCTCTGGGACGTTAAAGACATAATATGGGCAATTTTGCAACTAAAATTTTCGAAGGCGGCTGGTCCAGATGGGCTCCCCGCATGTGTCTTTAAGGATGATCCCAATTTTTGGGCTAAGTACCTGCTTGCCCGCTATCAGTTGATTTATAAAACTGGTAGAATCCCACAATCTTGGTTGATGGCAATAGTAATTCCGCTTCACAAAAAGGGTGCCCTAAGTAACCCGCTGAACTTCCGGCCAATTGCCTTAATAGATACTGCAGCAAACATTTTTGCACGGTTGGTTTTGTGTGACTTGGAAGCACACTTACGTGCCTCAAATATTCTTTCAAAAGCACAAGTTGGTTTTCGGCGGGAAATGGGCACACAGTTAAATGCTTCGATTCTTGCCCATCTTTTGCGGCATGCGCACTCCAAGTCAAATGGCACAATCTATATGGCATCGTTGGACCTTTCTGCCGCCTTTGTTAATGTATTACGAACTTGCCTCTGGCACAAAATGTTGTCATATGGTATTCCGTCTGCGCTTGTAGCAATAATTGCTGCTTTGCACTGTAACACCTCATATAGGGTCCGTATTAATTCTGACGGGCTCTTAACTGACAACATCCCCACATGCATTGGTGTCAACAGGGATGTAATCTGGCAGCTGTATTATTTAATCTTTACCTTGCCGATATAGAAAAAATTTGGAGTGGCTCTAATTCCTTTCCGGTAGTTTTGGGCAAACTACGTCTTGACTGGTTGGCCTTTGCGGATGATGTCATCCTATTCGATAGGGTTCCTTTTGGCCTCCAAAATAAACTTAAGATCTTTCATGACTATTGTTTGTTGAATAACATGACTATAAATACAGCTAAATCTCATAATATTGTGTTTACTGCAACAACAAAAAAATACCCAGGTTTAACTTTGTGATTGGCACACAATCTATCATGAGAAAAGAAGAGATAGTTTACTTGGGTTATCACCTATCGAATAGGATGTCTATCGGTGGATGGCGCTTAGTGTTGAATTCCAAGCTCTACCCATTGGCCACCCAAATGAAAATTATCTTTCGAAGGTATTGTAGATATTCACTTATACCCCTCTTACAATACTACACCATGAAAGTAGAGCCCATCTTACTTTATGCCGTCGACGTGTGTCTGATGAAGCTGGGGCCTTTATTAAATCTTCTACAAGGTAAACTTTGGAAAGAGATCCTAGGTTTACCAGGTTATCTACCAAATGCAATCATTTTACATGAACTAGGCCTGTATCCTTTAGCGGACAAATATCTCTGGCGGATGTTTACTACCTTTAGTAAAATTATCTCTCCTCCTCCAAACTCCCTGTATGAGGACTTTAAGTCAATGCTCGCTAATGAGTGTCCTGTTTCGATTGTGGAATTCAAAGAACGTATATATGCCATCTTGTTATCTTTGAATATGTCCCAGCAGGATCTAATTGACTCACCGCATAAAGTCAAATCTCGTTTCTTTAAAAATGCCTGGGCACGTAATTCAGATTTGATTGGTGGTTATTCCTCATTCAGTTCTTATGCTATTTTTAGGCATGCTGTTACTCCTCGGCTCCCTTATCTACTGTGCTTTCATGACAACGCTGCAAGAAGAACTTACATGCGTTTCCGTCTGGATCTAGTCCATACCGGCTCCCGTATTAGGAACTGGTCCGGTTATAGGGACTTGGGGCAGTGGGATTGTTGCAGATTTTGCTCAGAATATGCTGAGATAGAATCCCTAGAACATCTGTTTATGCATTGTAAGTTTTTCGAGCAACAAAGGCGATGCTGTTTGGTGCATTTTTATCCTCATATTCACCATTTGAATGCCATTTAGTTTGGCTTCGTTGTATGCAGGGAAACTTTAATACCATCATACTTGCAACTGTCAGGCTTGTCCTATTAATTGAGGTGTACCTGCTGCCACTAAACAATGGCATTCTTAATGGGTTGTTTTGAACTCACTTCTTAAAAAAAAAATGTATTAACATCCGTTTTATAATTGGAATGTCTTGTGCTGATTGTTTGATTTTGCGTTACTTTCTATCTCCCATCTATGTTTTACTTGCCCTTTTTAAGATTGTAAATAACTTTTGTTGTGTCTAATGTATGCTGGGTGGTGGTTTCATTTTGTTTTGTTTTGATTTGTTTTGTTATGTAGGTTATGTGGGCCTTTAATATGTATTTAAAGTGTCTTATTATGTGATAAGGATTTTAAGATGTGTAGTGTGTACAAGACGATTACTGTTTGAAAGTGAGTAAAATTTGTAAAGGTGTAAATTAAGTTTTGCTACCAAAAACAAATAAAATAAAAATAAGAAAAAAAAAGAGTGAGAAAGGGAAAGTGGGAGCAGGAGAAGGATTTCAGTCTTGCTGACATTCAGGAAAAGATTGTTAATGGTGCACCAATCCTGAATCGCAGAAAGACAGTCAGGAATGAGCGAGGGACAAGAAGCGGCTGAGGCACCCCTGAAAGAGAGCTGAGTGTCATAAGACTGAAAGTTAGAGGAGAAGGTGGAGATCAGGTGGGTCAAAGGGGCCAGATAGACATTGAAGAGCCAGGGTGAGGGGAAAGAGTTCTGGGGGACACCACATATGGAGAGTCAGGTGGTGGAGAGAAAGGACCCAAGTTGGACCTGGGAGGGACAGTCCAGGAGGAAGGAGGTCATCCACGCCAGGGCCTGATCCAAGATGTTTGCATTGACCATTGCTGTTAGCAGTGGAGTGGTCCTAATTTCTTTGGGCCAAGGCATTGCTGGAGGGTTCAAGGTCATGATGGAGCTCATCAGTAGTACTGTTGAGTTCCGTTCAGTTGAGTTTCTGTTTATTGGTTGTCATCTGTACATCGAAATGCAAGAGATTTGTGCTTTTTGTAAGTTTGTAGATTATTTGGGTAACATCTTCCTAGTGGAAATATGTCAGGTCAAAGGTATTAGTGATTTCTAAGAGGGAGGATATGTATATATTGAAGAGTGTTCCATATAGAGGAGAGTGTATAGTCTGTTCCCCTTGTTAGTCAGAATCTGCCTTTTGACATGCAAAGGTGGTTGGCGCTTTGCACATGTCCACAAAGCTGCTGCTAATAAAAAATGAAATGACACCACTGAAAGTGACATCATCGAAAACATCATCAATGGGAGACTTCGGTCTTTGATACTTGCGTGCATGATAGGAAGGTATTGTAAAAGAAGTTTCCATGAGTAAGCCGAGAGACCAATCACTTAGTCATGTGCAATATATGAGTGATTATGAGTTTTAGGTACACTATATGTAAAAATATAGTCATTTGTATAATATGTAGAGAAATCAATGCGGAGAGGCGTTTTTAATAAAGTACCATGCAGACTTGCATTGATTTCGAATTTTGTCAGATAAGGCTCAGCGGGCATGATGAAAAGAGTACTGCATTGCAGGAGTACTGGGACACACCTACTCAGCCCCACACTACTAGTACCCCGGTAGTGATCCCAATCATAAAGGTGAAACAGACAAGGCCCGACAGTTATACCTCCTTTGCCTTTTTTAGTAACATGGGTCACAATGTCAACCCACACAGCTTTAGTGGAATGGTTCCAAGATAAAAAAATATATACAATAAAGACTCTATGAAAATACAGACTTAAATGAAACAGGTAATGCAATCAACTAATTTAAAACGATATCGACCCCATGTCTCTACGCAATACAACCAATCTTCTTTTTTTTTTTCGGAAACAGTTGAAGACCTTTTTATTTTCATAAAATCTAATCCAGTTGCCTGGTTGTACTAGATAGGGCCTACTTTCCTTCTTCTGGCGCCTGGATGCCTTCGGGCTTTGGCGCCTTACAAATAAAAATAACATAACATGTAAGGAACAACAAAGAAAGAGAAGACTTTTGATAAGAAAGGGCAATATGGGTTGATACACAGGGAAATTCAGCAGCAATGTCATTACTCAAAGATATGTTCAAAGAGCTAAAGAAGGGGGCATGCTAGTCACTAGGAACCCTCAGAATGGAGCTGGAGACAGGATCTCCTCATAATATCTTACATGCTTCTGTCAACAGCGACAATCTAGTCTCTTTTAAAGCAATAAAACCGATGGTGAGACGTTTGAGCCATGCAGTCCCACTGCTGAGTTGGCATTGAATCAGTTGGATGGGTGGAGTCAGCGTTCATGATACTCTAGTTGATAGCTGCCAGTGGTACAAGGCAGCGGTTAAATTAGCGTCAACACGATCTTTCTTCTTGGTAGAGTCAGCGTTCATTACAAGCTATTCAATGGATTCCAATAGGTTGAGTCAGTTTGTGGAACAATTGGATCTACAGAGTTGAGCTGGCATTTGGATTGGTCATTGCATACCACTTCAATGGTTTGTGCCAGCTTTGGAAGGCGTGAAAAGCAGGTAAGGTTTCAAAGATGCTTAAAGTGCCAAAAGCATCAACACAGGTCAGTGACCAAATTACCTACATCATTTAAAAATAACAAAATGTTATGTTTTTCACACCCGGGTAAATGGCAACCCTTCACATTGGGGCAAAATGGATTGCCCAGGATGACACCATTTAATTAACTGTTAAAGCTGGGATTAAAGTCCAGTCTGAATTTTAGGCAAAGTGTCAAATATCTTCTTAGTTCTAGATGGTAGAATATATGTTTGTAATTGTTTTTTAAGAATCCTCTATATTATACAGATCACTTGAAAAGTACACAAATCACATAATAAACACATTCAGAAAATATATTCATCTTTAGAGTGTGATTCTAGGTTTGCTTTCTCCATCTTGAAGGTTACAAGTATCAGAAGGCAGAGTAAAGGCAGTCTAAACAAATGTCATCTAGATTTTGCACAAAGGCATACAACACAACACAAATATGTGTGATGCAGTAAATTCACACACACACATCATTCCCATTGCACGAAATCTCACTTAAAGCACATTTTCTGTGTAACATTAAGGATTATGCTTAATTTTAGTTAATGAGTGATGACGTTTGCCAAAGCCCATAGCCAGATCAATGTGTACACCAGATTGACAATCAAGCAGACCTGTAAAACATGTGATACAATGCTGCAATTTCCATAATCAGAAACCGGAATGTGTTCCATATGCTTTCATTATGTCTGGATATTTCCACAGACTGGCACCAGCTGGTTTGAAGATTAATATTTTGCTTACACTATGTGTGGTGTTTATCCCTTCCGTTGCATCAGCAAGGCCTTGTTCGGCACATGAAACCGATGCTTGCACATGGTGAGAATGAAAGAAAGTTTAAACATATTTTCCTAGAATAGCAGCGATTCCGCACATTGTTGCAATTTGGACATTTTCTTCCAGGTATTTGTTGACCACCATCAAAAGTCAGGGTTAGTGACCCACAACGTTGACAAATGTGTTATGGAAAAATCCTGAACCACAATTGAATTATCATGCATCTGGGTTCCTGCTATACAGTGTTCTGCTTTATTTGTAAAATACGAGTGTTGTGATGTGGGAGGGTGCAAGCAAGTTTCTTTTTCTTACTTTTGAAATCATTGGTGGGAACAAAAAATGGACTTAGTTCAAAATGCACATTCTTTCAATTAATTTTTGCAGAGCGGAATGAACTACGACTATTGGCGAATAAGGCCCCGAGCAAACATCAATGTAAAGGATACTAGTCATGGGTGTAATTTTAGGGGGTACGGGGTTGTTTGTCCCCCCCAACTTTCATGGCACACCATTTTGTCCCCATTCATTTGAATGGAGGAACCTTTTCTTCAGTGGTCATATCCCCCCCAACATTTTCAGCAAAGTTTCTCCACTGATACTAGTTAATATACTCTGAATTGCCTGGGCTTTCATTCCCTTATAGGTATAGGCAACTGTGCACAATTTGGTGCAGATTGGTGAAGCAGTGTGTTATTGTATACGGCACAACACTTCGCCAAGCCACAAACCCGCATACCAACAAATAAATTTTTACCTTCGCTGAAATCGGGCAGAAAGGGATGGGGTGCCCAAATGTCATGTAGCCAGTAATATCCAGAGGGTCCTAACAGGTGACTGTACAAAATGTGGTGCAGATTGGTGAAATGGTGTGGAATTGTATAAGGAACATCTGTAAAGCCACAAACCCAGAGACCTTTGCTGAAATCTGGGGTAAAGGGTGGGGTGTCCAAATGTCATGCAGCCAGTAATGCCGAGAGGGTCCTAAAAGGTGATTGTGCAAAACTTGGTGCAGATTGGGGAAACAGTATGGATTTGTATAAGGAACAACGCTTCACCAAGCCACAAACCCACATACCAACAAACACATTCTGCCTTTTGATGAAATTAGGGATGGGGTGGCCAAGTGTGATTTAGCCAGTAATATCTGGATGGTCCTAACAGGTAACTGTGCACATGTTGGTGCAGATTGGTGAAATGGTGTGGAACTGTAAACCCACCCACACATTTTCACTTTTGCTGAAATCCAGGCAATGGGGTGGGGTGTCCAAATATCATGCAGCCAGTAATATCCTGAGGGTCCTAACAGGTGACTGTACAAAATGCGGTGCAGATTGGTGAAATTGTGTGGAATTGTATAAGGAACATCTGCAAAGCCACAAACCCAGAGACTTTTGCTGAAATCCAGGTAAAGGAGTAGGGTGTCTAAATGTCATGTTGCCAGTAATGTCCAGAGGGTCCTAACAGGTAACTGTGCAAAATTCGGTGCAGATTGGTGAAATTGTGTGGAATTGTATAAGGAACATCTGTAAAGCCACAAACCCAGAGACTTTTGCTGAAACCTGGGGAAAAGGGTGGGGTCTCCAAATGGCATGCAGCCAGTAATGACCAGAGGGTCCCTAAAAGGTGATTGTGCAAAACTTGGTGCAGATTGGGGAAACAGTATGGATTTGTATAAGGAACAATGCTTCACCAAGCCACAAACCCACATACCCACAAACACATTCTGCCTTTTGATGAAATTCGGGGAAAGGGATAGGGTGGCCAAATGTAATTTAGCCAGTAATATCTGGAGGGTCCTAACAGGTAACTGTGCACATGTTGGTGCAGATTGGTGAAATGGTGTGGAATTGTATAGGGAACATATGCGAAGCCACAAAACCACCCACACATTTTCACTTTTGCTGAAATCCAAGCAATGGGGTGGGGTGTCCAAATGTCATGGAGCCAGTAATAATATCCTGAGGGTTCTAACAGCTCACTGTACAAAATGTGGTGCAGATTGGTGAAATGGTGCAGAATTGTATAGGGAACATCTGCAAAGCCACAGACTTTTGCTGAAATCCGGGGAAAGGGGTAGGGTGTCTAAATGTCATGTTGCCAGTAATGTCCAAAGGGTCCCAACAGGTAACTGTGCAAAATTTGGTGCAGATTGGTGAAGCAGTGTGGGATTGTATAAGGAACAACGCTTCGCCAAGCCACAAACCCACATACCAACAAACACATTTTTACCTTCGCTGAAATCCGGGGAAAGGGATGGGGTGCCCAAATGTCATGTAGCCAGTAATATCCAGAGGGTCCTAACAGGTGACTTTACAAAATGCAGTGCAGATTGGTGAAATGGTATGGAATTGTATAGGGAACATACGCAAAGCCACAAACCCACCCACACATTTTCACTATTGCTGAAATCCGAGGAAAGGGGTGGGGTCTCCAAATGTCATGTAGCCAGTAACCATAAATGAAGGGACCATACACGAAGCCACAAACCCACACCCAAAAGTCCACTTTTGCTGAAATCTGGAGAAAGGGGTGGGATGTCCAGATGTCATGTAGCCAGTATTGCCCTAAGGGTCCTAACAGGTGACTGTATAAAATGTGGTGCAGATTGGTGAAAAGATGTGGAATTGTATAGGGAACATACGTAAAGCCACAAACCCACCCACAAATTTTCACTATTGCTGAAATCCAAGGAAAGGGGTGAGGTGTCCAGATGTAATTTAGCCAGTAATATCCTGAGGGTCTTAACAGGTAACTCTACAAAATGTGGTGCAGATTGGTAAAATGGTGTGAATTTGTATTGGGAACATACGCTAAGCCACAAACCCAAACCGAAATGTACACTTTTGCTGAAATCCGGGGAAAGGGGTGGGGTGTCCAGTTGTCATGTAGCCAGTAATGTCCGAAGGGTCCTAACAGGTGACTTTGCAACATTTGAACATTTGGTGCAGATTGGCGAAACAGTGTGGAATTGTATAGGGAACATACGCGAAGCCAAAAACCCAAAAACCCACACCAAAATGGGCACTTTTGCTGAAGTCCAGGCAAAGGGGTGGGGTTGACACATGTCACATAACCAATATTGCCTGGAGGGTCCTAACAGGCGACTGTACAAAATTTGGTGAAGATTGGTGAACCAGTGTGGAATTGTATATGGAACATCTGCAAAGCCACAAACCCAGAGACTTTTGCTGAAATCCGAGGAAAGGGGTGGGGTGTCCAGATGTCATGAAGCCAGTAATGTCTGAAGGGTCCGAAAAGGTGACTGTGCAACATTTGGTGCAGATTGGTGAAGCAGTGTGGAACTTTTTCTGAAATCTGGGGAAATGGTTACGGTGTCCCAATGTCTTGTAGCCAGTAATGTCCAGAGGGTCCTAACAGGTGACGGTGAAAAATGTGATGCAGATGGGTGAAATGGTGTGGAATTGTATAGGGAACATACGTAAAGCCACAAACCCACTCCCAAATGTGCACTTTTGCTGAAATCGGGTGAAAGAGGTGGGGTTTCTAGATGTCATGTAGCCAGTAATGTCCGGAGGGTCCTCATACGTGACTGCAAAATTTGTTGGAGATTGGTGAAACTGTGTGGAATTAAATAGGGAACCAACTGCAGTGACATTAACATCTGTAAATGCCCAAACAGCACTGCTGAGTGGCTATTTACAGCTTTTGGGCGGGCTTTGCCCGCTCAGGCCCTACCCTGCCAATTGTGCACTTTTGCTGAAGTCTGGGGAAAGAGGTTGAGTCTCCGGATGTCATGTAGCCAGTAATGTCCAGAGGGTCCTAATGAGTGACTGTACAAAATGTGGTGCAGATTGGTGAAACAGTGTGGAATTGTACAGGGAACATACGCGAAGCCACACGCCCACAAACCCACACCTAAATGTGTACTTTTGCAGAAATCCAGGGAAAGGGGTGGGGTTTCCAGATGTCATGCAGCTAACAATGTCTTTAGAGTCCTAACAGGTGACTGAAATGTGTTGCAGATTGGTGAAACGGTGTGGCATTGTATAGGGACCATACATCTTGCCACAAACTCACAAACCCACACATATTCTCTTTTATATAGATATATTTTTTTTTATACTAGAGCAATTGTGTTCAGATGTGTTATGAACTCACAATACAAGCATTCCACATATAAAGCAGGCATGATCCAGACGACCCTTGTCAAACAGGCACATTGGGATTGAATCAGAAAATATGTGTATCACTTGTGCATGCTTTCCACAAATGAAGAAAAAAAAGAGCAAATTGTGAGTGATGTCCCACAAAGGGAACCTGAATGTCCCTTTCTATTTATTCAGGTATGCTCAAATGGGGTAGGTTTGCGCAGAAAGGGGCACTACAAAGGGTGTGTCCATCCCCTATGGGGGTGTTCTGCTTAATCCGAGGGGCTTGGTTTCCATCTGTTTACTGCTCCTGCTGGCATTCCCCTGTGTCTGGGGTGAGATGCAGAGGGGAGAAATACGTGCTCACGTGCATCATTTCTGAACGTGTTCTTCATTGCTTGTGCCCCCTAGAGGTCTGCACCTCTAGCTCTCCAAATGTTTCAGGCTTTGACAGTCAGGAACACTCACTATTAATTAAGCTGCTTTGGGCTAATAGGGGATGTACTCCAAAGCATCTGAAGAGTCAAAGGTTTCCAACAACACCCAGGCACAAATTGTATGTTATTGTATGTACATTTTGCATTTCCATCCCTGCATTAACCAAACCTTCCAGGCTAGTGCAGCATGAAATGGTACATTTTGTGGCATAAAATATAAAACGTTGAGGCGCATATTTTTTATTTAATGCAGTATTTTAGCGGCACATTTTTTTTTTGAATGGAGTTTGTAAGATTGGCACATTGAATGAAAGAGGCATTGTGTGAGGCTACAAGAGAGCCAGGTTGTTATTATGAGTACCTTATGTGACAATTGAATAGTAAGCGTCCCTGATGTCCCTAGCTTGACAGAACAGATTTTGTTTTGCACTACTTTTTTTGTTTAATGTGTATGTTTATTTAATATTATTAACTTTATTGATTGTTATCAGCTGTAATGGTGTACATATTCCTCTTCTATGTTCTCCAATCGCCCAAATACCCACACACCTCTCTCACCAACATCCCTCACTCATTCCCCATCCCAACATATACTCCCGAACCTCTCACTCTCAGTCATGCACATACTTGCATGCTCTGTCACACTGCCAAGTCACAATTTGCACTCCCTAGTCCCTGCCCCACCGCACATCATACTCCCAACTCACACCATACACTCCCAAATTCCTACCGCAGTCTGCAGCCCTTCATTCTTTCATGCTACTTCTGCATCTTGCATCCTTTCTCCCATTCTATCGCACTCTTCCCTCATCTTTTCTCCCAGTCTGCGGCTCACTACCTACTTCTGGCAAAGCGCTCCTTCTGCTTTCTGGCCCACTGCTCCCCCCCTGTAACCTGTGCCTCCTCTGCTTTCTGGACCTCTGTGCCCTCTGTATTTTCTAGCCTACTGCTTCCTCTCTGTTCTTTTTCCCACCACTCCCCCCTCTGACCCACTCCTTCCCCTCTGCCTTCTTGCCTATCATTCCCTATCTGATCCCGTACTCCCTCACTCTTTCCGATCCGCAAAAAATGGAGCAACTTAAAATAGAGCAGCGGATATGTGTGCTATTTTAAGAAAACCCATTTTTGGGAATGAGCAGGTCACCTTATTCTCAAAGGTGTCCTGTGCAGTTCCATGGGGCTGAGCTATAGCTCAAATGATGCACTGGACAGCCGCCTTGAATTAATTAGTGTCGTAAGCGCTCTCCTGACAATAATGTTCTACAGGTCCAGGCTCCCGATCCATTTCACCTTTACGTGCCCTTAAGGGGCCTGTCACTGTAAAAAATGATCCAAAAAAAGCATTTCTATCCCAGTTAAGGAGTTAAGCAGTGCACAGCCCATCATTCCACTCCACCTATTCAAAGCAGGAGCATGGGGTTGCCTTAGTTTTCAGAACATTTTAAAGCGCATCCTGCTTGTAAATTCGGGATGAACTTTTACATGAGCAGAAACACCCGCTGATTTCTGCAAAGAGGTGAACAAGTCCATCTGAATTGGGCGGAATATAAGATGCGTCCATTCAGATGCGATTTGTGGATTGGGCTGCTCCTTTTCTGGGCGCAAGCGATGAGATGTGCTTGCTCATTTCATTACTTGCACCAAAAAAGTTTTCGAGAACCTGGCCCCTTAATAATAATAATAAATAATTTGGCATTTATATAGCGCTACGAACCCTCAGGTATCTGAGCGCTGCTTATTATTACCCACGGTGTGTGGTGCTCATTTATCGACCTCGGAAGGATGAAACGCTGAGTTTGGCGCTGCCGGAATTCGAACCTGCGTTCGCAGGCTCTGCACTGATGTCAAAGCGAGCGCTCTACTCGCTGTGCCACTTGACCGACCTTGTGTCTTTTTAGTACAAATGGCCGTTTTCATGTGTGTTTTTGCAAAGATTGCTGGTTTTGCACTTTCTTAAAAAACTGTTGTCTGCTCCTGTGCACTACATCCACACTTAAACCACATCTGGCATCCTAGGTGTTCTAGTCACAGAGGTTAAACAAGCTGGACAAGGGAAGGATATACGCTCCAGAAATGTGGGTCTGCTCCAGTAGCAGTCAATTACAGTATAGTGCTAGAGAAGTTATCAGCTTAAGAATGTGTGCAGTGTGTGCTAGGACAGGTGTGCTCGTCCTATGTGCATAGGATTTCATAGACCTCAGCATTTAAGGGGTTAACAATTCACCTTAATGCTTAGAATTGGGGGTAACTAGAGTGGGCTAGATTCACCTAGGCCAGGCAAATGGTAGCATAACCGCAGATACACAAACATAGGTACAGAAAATCAAGCAAAATCAAAAGCTGAACAGCAGCGCTTCATGAAGGAAAGTTTCATAGCGGACAGTACATGCAACAAAAGCGAGCTGGGCCTTGACTGACACCATTCCTTGTGTACACTAGTTGTATCAGGAGGTAAGGAGATATGAAAGTAACAGTTTTCCACAGGCAGCATGTGATTGTGCCAATGCTGTTGAGAGGCAGATGAACACGTCATCTGGAACGACTGCCCCTCCCCAGTCCAATATCGCACAGGTGAGAAGCGTTACTCACTAAGACAACCGTAGCGCCCATATCCCAGGCAGGTACAGCAGGCGATGGATGCAATTTGAAGATGGCATAAGTAAAACCAAGCTAGCGTTGTGACATTACATGTCTATGCTCTAGACATGAAGGAAATATGCACTCACCATGAAGAATCCACACACTAGGTCAACTGTGTATTTATACATGAAGAATATTAACATGGCATCCATAAAGGCTTGAAGAATACTGACATAAGAAATGTATAAGGGGAATGCAACATGAATAACACGTGAATATAGCTTACTAACATAGAAACGTAGTAGTAATGGGCAGCTATCTTTTCCCTAATGGAAGCCACAGCTGGCTTTTAAGTTAATAAAAGGCCTCAACATTTAATTAGAATGTACAATGCTTAAATCACAGAAATACATATCTGTGCAGAGCTCAAACAGTAGCTGGTAATCAGAACCACGGTTACTGAGAAATTAGGGAGGGTCAGAACGCTGCAGAAAAGGCACAAGGTGATAGTACCAGTGCATACGAATACTCCCCATCTAATTAAAGTTTGGAAGAGCACAACCAACTATTTTGAGCCAGTGAATCATTAACCTCAGAAGATCCCATAATGAATACGTCAAGAGTGTCCCCAGTGGTAAAAAGAACCATAACACTTGCACTAATATTAGCTAAATTCGGAAATAAATGCGGGGTGAAATAATTCCAAATACGGTCTCATCACGTGTGACCCAAAATTGAAGAACACTGTCTATTCATTAGCAGTGAACATAGATAGGACACCTGCCTCACTCCTCACACATATTTCCAGACATGAGGTGCCATAAAGGCCACCAACAGAGGAACCACCTTGGCTCATGGCCTCGGAATAAGGGTTGGTATCTACTTTAATTGAAAGGAAAGCAGTTGGTGGACCTCTCTCCCCCTACTCATGTCTGGCTCATGTCTTGATGACCTGTCAGTTGTCCAAGGTTGGTCAGTAGAAAGACAACCAATCAAAACCCTCAATGGTAGGCCATCCCGTTCGTATTAAGCCAACTAATAACCTATTGTAAAGATGATGTCTTTTTATTGTTATCAATTTAGAGGTGGTCTCAGGAGGAGCCATCAGATTGCTGTTACCCAATCCGAAGTTTAACCCTTACAGAATGTATATGCAGTCAATCCCCTTAACCAATCCCTCATCCCATAGGTTTTGGTAACTCTGAGTGTATGATGGCATTGATGACACATTCACATTATATAAATTGTTGTTTTTGATAAGCACGCTGAGAGCTTTGAGATTTGTATGCTTTTATGATGTCCCTGCTTTATAGTGATGTCAATAAAGCTGGCTTTTGCCATGCACTTTGTCTATTTCGGTTTGATCTAATACCTGAACCTCTGTGTAATTTCGTGGGCTTCCCAGGCTGTCTTCGCAATACTGTTCAAAGGTTGCCAGAGCTAGGAGCTGAAAATGTAAGTTAATTGAACTGATGCAATTGTTTATGTCAAAATAGACTGCAAATTTGGGAAATTTCTATTTTGCTATTTTGTGAAATTGTTTACTAGATTTCGCTATTTTCATGAATTCTTGTGAAATAAAATAACTCACAGTATATTTGTGGTAAACAAATTCCATAAAAATGGTTTTGGCCTATCAAAAAACCCACAAAATTGCTGTATAAACAGGCAGCAAAGGTACTATTGCTGTAGAATGTCTTAGTAAACTAAGTGATATGGTTTTACTAATTTTGCGGAGAAAATTAACAGCATATGTCTATCTGCAGTTTACTTCTTAGCAAAACAAGTTGCTTCAAGAAAACAGTATCAAGCTGTTGAATTGAGTTTTTCATTTACTGTGTTGAAAAACAACACGTGTTAAATTGTCCTGCAGAAACATTCAGCAAATTAAGCAAATACTATTAACTAGAGGTTTCCACTTAGTTTCTGAAAATAAAATCTGGCCAAGTCCAATTGGACAGGGTTCCATTTTAGGTTTGCTGTAAAAAGCTAGCAAACAGTTTTTATGCACAGGTTTTCCTCCCAACATTTCGGCACAGGTGTGAATGGAAAAATTAAATCATTATTTCTTAAATTTGCCAAGGGAAAATTATGATTGTTCACCAAATTACACCACCAAAATGTTAATGATTAAAGAATATGGATCTGCTTGAGACAGACCTGCAGGTAAAGCAACTGCTGGATGCAGTGTGGTCCTGACCCCACCCTAAGATTACTTGCATTTTTGTCTCCACTGAATACCCAGAGAACCTGTTGGGCCTATTATTACATGTTTTTATACCAACCTCTCAAAGTAAACAAAGGAGATTTCTATTTTCTACTGTGAGAGTATTATGTTCATGAAAGAACATACCAAACCCGTGAACTCTGAGAGTAGATTGACAGGTTAACCATTCCAGACAAACATAGACATCATTCACGGTGGATTTGGAGAAAAACAGCATGAGGACAATTCCCCTCCAGCAAATCTAGATGTCATCCCTGTACTGTCAATTAGCCTGAATATCACCAAGAGGGCAGAGAGCAGAGGAAAATAGGAACAAACCAAGGTTGAGTCAACTCCTGATTGGGAAAGAGAGCACACGCACACAAAAGGGGAAGTGGAAAAGGGACTCACATTATTAACAAATAGGGTGTATATATTAATACCACATTTTCAAATACAACCACCTCAAGGAACTAACCAACATGAAGAAAGTCTGCACTAAACTGATTACTAGAAGATAACCCTTTTGCAAGAACATGACCAAAATCACTGTATCTGTCATGCTACCTAGCTACCTACAGCTCACCACAACAACCAGCCATCCACAATCATCCCAACAAAACTGGACGGGATGTTGTAATCACAATTAACAGATCCCAGATGGATGGAAGAAATACAATTGATCCAAAAAAAACAACACAGCGTACATCACTAAAACATGGCATGAGAACAAGATTCAGTTGCATAAGCTCACAGATCACCCAGAAGACCACATGAACACAGACGCAGCCTCTTCAAACTATTCAGTGCACGAATGGAAGCAACACAAGCCTGCCATTCAAAAAACACAGCAAATCCCAACGCAGAATCAAATGGAAAGAAGAAGCTATCCCATATCAAATCACCGACACCACTCTCAAAGGACAAACAAACCTCAAAAAACAAAATGATTGGTTGCAAACTAGCACAGAGGTATACAATCTCCTCGGCGAAGGCAGAACAGACATACTATTCCTCCCCGAAACCTGGCTAACGGAAGAGTTCAAAGAAGTAGCACTCAAATCCCTACCCATCAACTTCAAACTGAAACAAGCCACTAGAGAGTAAAAGGAGGGGGGGCAGTCTCGCCATTGCATACAAAGACTACCTGAATATCATGACAGCACTGTCATTAAATATCCCAAATTCTGAATCGCTGCTCCTCCCCCTAGCAGTGGACCACCAAACCAATCATTCTTTCATACTTGTTTACAGACTACCTATATACAATCCACCTTTCAAAGATGCTTTTGTAGCTTTCATAACCAACATCACCATAAACTAAGACCACCTAATCATACTAGGAGACTTCAATATATGGTTTGAAGAAGAAATCACCGACTCAGCTAAATCACTATCCTCATAACTACCAATAATGCATCTAAAACAATTAGTGAAGGGAGCGGCCACCTCAGTTGGGCACACCGTTGATGCAATTTTCTGCAAAGGAACCCTGGTGACAACTGCATCCTCAATTCACATTCTCTTCAGTGACCACCTTATAATACCTTCTGTGATGCACCCTCCAACACAAATACAAACCCTACACATAAACCCTGCCCCAGTTCAGAAACTGGGGCTCTGCTATGTATAAAGTACTTTCAAACAGAAAGAATGGAAACAACCTGGCTTATCCCCTTCAGCTCAGAACCACACAAACACTGACAGGTGGGGTACCACAAAGCTCATCTCTCTCTCCACTACTCTTCAACATCTAGATGCCTCCACTGTCAAGGGTTTTGACCCATGTTGAATCAATAGACTGGGTAGATGTGGGGATGAACTGTCGCTGCCCATTATTCTATCCGAGAACAAACTAAATCAATAGACTGGGTGGATGTGGGGATGAGCTATCGCCGCCCACATTCACGCCAAAATCCAGGAGAACTGTGCAGTTGGCACAAGACCACTCCAAAGATACAACCTTCTTGTGGGGGGTTCGACATCACCACTCTACTGTAAGGATGCCATCAAAACAATGTTAAGCAAGGGTCCTATACTATCAAGCAAAAGACCACTCTATTGAAATGCAGTAATTCAAGACAGATCCCAAAAATGGATGCAATGCCGGTATTCACCACTATCAGAAAGCCTGTGTTTTAAAACCACCAGACTTTTGTGTAAAACTGAACAGAGGAACCCAAACCAGGCCAAGGAAAGACTTGCTAAGAGGTGGATACAATGTAAAACTATATTCTGAAATGACTTGAAGGAAGTAATTATTTAATGTATATGTAAAAGTTTGATTTAAACCGGGAACTAAAGTGACATTTAGCTGAATTCTGCCTGACAACTACCCCCGACAGGAGAAACCTGCTCAGCCTCTCTTCCTTGGCCTGGCTGCCTCCTGCTTCCCCACCAAAAGGAGATGACACCTCTCTGATTAGTTTAGGGGAGGGGCACCTGCAGAGGGCAGAGACACAGAACAATGCACTGTCCTGGGCTCAGGCAAATGTTATATTGGGGGGGGTCGTAAAATAGCTTCCTCTTGGGAGAAGTGGGAGGAGAAGTGCCTCTGGGAGCCACCTGAGCGGGAGGCGGGGACAGACAAAAGCTTCCCCCATGTGCTTTGGAACCTAAACCACACCCATCTGGGCCAGAGCATCATTTTAAAAAAGATGGATAATTCATAGTACCGACTTGTCAGAATTATATGAGTAATATCATTATTCTTGTGATTTTTCTGTGCACGTTTTAAGAGGCGTTAGGACCCTGTGGTGTATTCTGGGGGGTTGCTAGCATAAAATAGGGTCTTACTCCAAATGTCTGCATGTTAAAAATCTGACACTTCATCAATTAATGTCCATACTCCTTGCGCACATTTGTGTAATTTTTGGTAAATGTAAACCAGTCAAAAAGCGCAAAATGTTGTCATTTTTGAATGCAAGCCCCCAGGAAGATCAGAGGCAGACAAGCATGGACCATAAGGAATATATAATGTGTACATGTAATTTCAACAAATTGTGTATATGGGAAATATGTATTTGAATCAAATATAGATTTGTGGGCAAATTGACCAGGGGAGGATCCTCTGACCCATAAACAGACCTCATCATGATGACAATCCATTTCTTTCCCCCAATCAAGGGAGAGGGGAATACTGGGCCAATGACAAGTGAGAGGGGCAGGCTCAGTTATGCCACGCACACACCCACTTCCAAAACACATAAAAAGGGACAGCTGGGACAGTTAGAGAGATTCATTTTCCATTTCTGCGGAGCATTTTGACGGCCGAGATCCCATCCAGACAGAGACCAGAACCAGAGACACATAGACTACAGAACTTTGAACGTAGAAGGCCCACTGCAAGCAAAAGTATTATCAGCAGGCATCAGAATCCAGCAAACCTAACCAAACTATTCAACAGCCAGGCGAGCTGTTTGAATTCTTTGCCAAGAACTTTTGCCGGAACCGCAGACCAGACCCAGACCGCTGTGAGCAGAACCAGAGATCTGGATCGCTCTGAGCAGAACCGGTGCCTGATTGACCCGCCAAGCAGTGAGAACCACCGCTGGACGTGTTGACCAGATCCGTGACGAGGCCTATTTCAAATTTATATTGTGAGTACCTAGCAGAACTGTGCAGAACCAATCTCTTAGTTAAAATAATCTAATTCAAACTATTTTAGCCTATTAGAACTGCCTCCTAGAATCGTGCCATTCTGTCATCTTGAAAACTGAGAACTGTCATCTGTCATTCTGAGCTTTAAAATTTCAAATCCGAAAAACTACCTTCACAAAATCGGCCGTATCTCCGGAACCGTTTGTGCTAGGAACTGTCATCCTAAAGCTAAGATTCTAAGATTTCCAACGAGCCTAGAACCGACCTGCTACTCCTTATAGTGCCTCCGTAATCGCGCTCGACGCACGCGACTAAATTTGCCGCGATTTGACATTTTGCACAATTTCAGCCACGTGTAAAAATCAGCAGCTCCTTGCTTTCCTTTGCTAAATTCGTTTTAACCTGCTAGTTACTCATAGGGCATTGCTAAAGTGAGCCTGAACTGTATAAACTAGATATCACCCACCCTGAACCTCTAGAGGGAATTAAAAGCATTTTTAGTACATTTCTCACTTCATTGTCATCACATTCAAAGCATTTTGGGCCTGTGTTTCAAACTTCTACCTGTTTCCTCTAAGCTTGCTGGGGGGGAACTGAATTTCGTATTGTATTTGATTGCATTCCTGAGAACTGTGTTCTCCTCTTTCCATCTCCTTCCATTTCTTACATTGCATAGGGGGGGTGGTGAATTGCCAGAGAAAAAGTGATTATCTTATCTTTTGCTAAAATCATATCAAGTATTTCTGTACTGCATTTTATTTCTCATTGCTTTTCCCTTGAAACCATAAAAGTATTTTGCTACCTTATCTATCCTATACTAACTCCTCATTGATTGTAAAGAAGTGTGCTAGTGCCAGATTACCCATTGTTGATCAACATTATATCCATAAGTGTGATATCAATTATTAATTTATTATAAAAGTGTGATATATATCTTGTTAATTTTTCAAATAAACCTTTTAATTTGAAAAACAAACCTACTTCTTGGCTCAGTGGGGTTAGGGGGATTCTAAGAGGGGGGTGTTATACAAGGGTTGTCATCCAGAGTACTGAACTGGACATAGAAATACATCAATAAGGGTTTTCCTCAGCATCCCAGACTAGGCATTGACTTAGCTGTAGTGTTGATTGAATATCGCTTACAAAGTGGGGGCTCGGAGCCGGGATATTCTGGGTTAGATTTACCATTTGTGCAGCTTAATACAGTGTGCTAACTGACAGGATACATAATCCTGTAGGATTACTACGCCGTGTTACACTGTAAAAGCACTCCTCAAAGGAACGCTCTAAGGAGAAGGTCTGTTTTGCAAAATAAAATACAAACTTCGGTAAGTCAGGAAGTAACTCAAATCTCCAGAATGACGACACTGGTAGACATCAAAATAGCCAGAGAGCACTTCTTACATAAGCTATTTGTGAGAGGTGAGTGGACTCATCAGGACCAAACGGTCTGGTTTCAGGCAATTGCGCAACAGGTCACTTAAACAGGGTCAGATACATGGAGAGATCAGGGTCCATTACATGTGGCCCTGAGTGAATTATATATGGCACCTAAGGCCAAAGATGAACACAATAAGATTGCCAGGATAGCGGTATATGTGTATCTATATATGGGAGCCATGCAGGACAAATGTGCTGAAGGCCAAGATCTGGCAAATAGGCAACTGATGGCATTAGAGAAGGCCCAATCTGACCTGGTCTCTTCTGAGCAGAGGCTGCAGAGGAGCCAGGAGTCAGAAAATGATAGTAGGCAGTATATCATTAAAATAAAAGAGGACATGGATATACTGCAACAGGAAAAGACAGACCAGGATACCAGAATTCTGGCTTTGCAGAAGGAGCACCAAGAAAGTTTGGACTCCTTACTGCAGAGCCAGAAAAAGCTGGAGCAACAGATCAATTTCAACAGGGCGTGCACAGAGCAGGTAGCCACCCTGCAAATCCAACTAGACAGAGAGAAAGAGGAAAGCAATAAATTGATTTTGAAAGACCTGGATACCCAGGCAGAGTTTGATGAAGAACGCCAGAAAGCTGGTGCCTTTCAAAGGCGGAGGGACGACCTGGCGTCACAAATGCAGGCTCTTGGTCAGGAAAGGGATACCGTAGGCCAGGAAGTCTGCCATTTAAAAAGAAAAATTGAAGGAAATCACTTGGCCCTCCAGGGGCTTGGTGACCTCCAAAAAGAGCATTAGGGCTTGCTAGATCACAACAGGAGGGTGGAGGAGGCTCTGGCAAGAAAGGAGCAGGCCAGTAGGGATGGGACTGAGGAGGTAACCCTCCTGCAGCAGAGACTGGCCCAGTACTCCAGGACCAATCAGGAGGCACAGAGAGAACAGGAGGCTCTCTGTCAGCACAATGATAGGCTCCAGCAACAGGTAGCGATGCAGGAGAGACTGATAGAGTCTAGTAAGGCCTTAACTGAGGAACTGAAGGCGCAGGCTCTTGCATTGCAACAGGGAGCAGGGGCTGACAGAGATGAAGTTCGCTGGGAAAGGGAAACGCCTGAGCATAACCTCAGGAGCCCTAGTACCGGAGGCTGTCATCTCTCTCAGTCCCTGGACTCTGCCACCCCCATGTCCCCTGGCGCACATGAGCACAGGGCCACAGGGATGGCAGATTACTATCCAGCCAAAAGTATGGGGCTCATAGGCCAGTACCACCCAGGAATGGAGGGGCGGGCATCCGGGTATGGGCACCCAAGCACAGTGCAAATTAGTGGGGAAACCCAGGAGAGTAGGCCCATTAAGGGCATCCTGAAAACCTCTGCCCAGATAGGTCAGTGGGGGGGGTACCCATCAAATCCTGGCAGCAAGGAGGGATCTGAAGAATCCTCTGAGCATTACAGGACACAGGAGACCAGGTCCCCACATTCTGCCAGCCATTCCCAGGCTCGCAGAATCCGGAAAAACCTGGAAGATCGGACGGGCACCTCTGTGAGCAGTGCTTCGGAGTCAGAGGATGAATGGACCAGGGTGATCCGAACCAAAAAGGCCCATAAGGCAAAAAGGGCCTTGCTTAAGGACCCATTGAAACAAATAAAGGCAATAAGGAGTGTCATCACGCCTTATCACAAGAACGCCAAGTATTCTGTTTGGGAACACTTGGAGCTCTATGAGCAAATGATGGAGACTTTCCATTTGAAGGACAGCCAAAGCTGTATTCAATATGTAAAGTGGACCTTCTCACCAGAATACTCCAGTTTCTTTGCGGGGCTGGAGGACCAAAACCATTTAAGATGGTCCACCTACAGGGCGGCCATCTTGAAACATTTTTCTGTTCACAGAAATCCCCAAGGGGCTCGCAAGGCAGCCTACAATTTACAATGTGGGGAGGATCAGGCCCCACAAGAATTTGTGCACGAATTAAAGCGTGCTTTTGCGCAGACCACCAGAAGGGTGCACACGGACAGCAGAGAGTTCATCAATACGTTTTTCCATGCTCTGCCCAAATACATCAGGACCCAGCTAGTGAGAGACTTTCACGAGAAGAGGTCACTGACTGGGTCATTGAACAGGCTACCCGGATCTATGAGGTGCAGAAGCCCATAGAAAATAAAAATAATGCGCAGAAAAACCCCAAAACCAACAGCACCCCTGCTGCTGCCAAGGTGGCGGAGGTAAAGGTTGCCCCCGTTTTAGATTTGGAGGTGGGGGGGCCTAAAAACCTGCCTGCACCAAATAATTCACAGCCCAGAAGGCCCTCGGGCCAGTCACAGACAGGGAGTCAAGGAGGTAGTCCCACAAATGGGGTCCCTCGCTCCCCTGATTATGTAAATCCTGGCTACAAGGGAAACCGACCCATCCTGGGTTATGTGTGGACTCCTCCGGCCCAAGGGGGGGGGGGACCAGCCAAGCACCTAACCCAGGGAACTTCCCTCCAAACTTCCCACAGGAGGCCAGAAATTCACCAAACCCTGGGCAGACCTTTTTCCCCAGGTATCCACCCAACTTCCAAAACCATCCATCCTTCTTTCCCCAATTCCCTGAGCCCAGACAACCTAATCAGGGAGGTGGGAGGCCAAGGGTGGAGGGGTACCCAGATCTTCCCAATCCGGGGTATTACCAGAGAAGGGATAGCTACCCTTCCCGGGATCAGCCCAGGGGAGAAAATAGAGCCCCGTATCAGCCTGAGCGGGTTTCCCAGTTAGAGCGCCAGGTCCAAAATATGGCACGGGATCTGGGTCACATACTGAGGGCTCAACAGAACCCTCAGATGAGCATGCCACCGCAGAATGCCCCAAACTCTGGACCTGGTGCTCCAGAACAATGACGGGGACAGCACCCCGATAACCCACCGGTTCCCAGGGAGGAGGCACAAGGGGAAGGGGGGTGTAAAGCCTTGGAGGAAGCTTACTTCCCAACTTGTAAACAGCCCCTGGAAAACCAGGAACCGGAAACAAAATCTCCTGCCCCTGAAAGCCTGCCTCCCAAGGAGCAGAGAAGGGGTAGGAGAAACAAAGGACCCAAACAGACCCACTTTGTGGAGGAGGTACAGGTCTTCCAATTTGAGGGAGAGGGATCCTCAGAAGATCCTGGGAAAAGGATCTTCTCCTTCAGAGATGGGGGAACTCCTCCCAAGGAAAAATGGGTCCCAAGGGATGCCAATTCAGACTGGGGAGATGTGGAGACTGAGCTACCGCCACCCATCATCTCATCCCAGAACCCACAATACCGAAATCCCCTGGTTCAAACCCATCCTGGTGACTGCCTCCAAAAAGGGGGGGGGGGCAGACCAGAACCGGAACCAGGGGAACCCACAATGGCTCTGATCTCCAGTTGCCAACTTTTTCTTTTAGATTCCCAAGGCTCTCCACAGAATTCTGTCCAAATCTCTTCTATTGCAATGTCCAAAACCAGAAAGTTAGCCCACCAGTTGTCCAAAAATGTGCATTATATGTGTCCCCTTGAGGAGAAGGAGGGAAGATATTATGCCCCGGTACAAGTACAGGGGCAGGGTACAATTTTGGCACTGGTGGACATTGGATCCCAAGCTACCCTTCTGTCCAAAAGGGCCTTTGATGAACTAAATGCAGGAAGGGGGGAGAATTACCGTATTCCTCTCACCTCTCTTCCTGGACAACTGCAGAACTTTGACGGGAAGGAAATTCGAAGGTCTGCAGACTTGGACATTAAAATTAGGCGACACAAGGTGAAACACCCGGTCATAGTAGTGACTCCAGAGGGCACCCCTTGTTTACTAGGGAATGACCTCCTGAGAAGGTTGTCACCCCTAATAGATTGTGTAAACAATGTCCTCTGGACCCAGACTAGCCGACCAATAAAATTAAAACAGAGTGTCAACCATGTTAGTTTAAACGGCACGTGCCACATGGTTGAACAAAAATCTGACCAAGTTGAATTTCACTTCCAGAACAACCAAATTACAGATGTGACAGTAATAGCAGTAGGACAACAGACTGGTGATGGGGGGTCCTCTCTATTTCTGAAAATCAACCTTCCTTCCAGTTTAAGGTGGTATTCCACACTGGAAGGAAACACTCTGAAATTCTTTACCAATCCACAATCAGACACTCCCACTCCTATAGTCCAGAAAGATGTGAAAGCAGCCCAGAGCCTGGCTGATATTCAGCAAATTGGAGAGCATTTGTTCATCCCTGTTAAGTTAAATGATGGGAAGGACTCTGTTCTCGCCCGAGTGTCTGTGAACAACGGTAAGAGCTTCATCAGCGAAGCCATGTTCCGCCAACTCCCAAAAGATCCAGCCATTCCCACATTCAAACTGATAGACAAACGGGAAATGGATCTGGAAACACCCAATTCTAAACATCTCCTGCCAAGCAGGTGTATGCTCAAAATCTCCATTGGCAACAAGAGCATAGCCCATAATTGTTAGGTCGTGCGAGACGTCACTGCCGCCTTTGACTTAGGCAGTGACATTCTCAATCGCTTCGCCATTAGTTTGGACCTAATAAACTTCAAAGTGTAGTCCCAATTAGCGGATAATCCCATGGGCTTTGATGATCCAGAAAAAGCATTTAGGTCAGCTCAATTGCTACCTTATGCAGTTGAAATTCAGATTAAAGAGGAAGTCACCATCCCAGAAAGGACCCGACAATTCTCCCTGGAAGTGAAAGTTAAAAGAGGACAAAAATTGAAAAACCCTGATGCTTATATTAATCTAAATGCTTCTCTCCAACAACAAGGGTTGGGGGTAAACTCAACTCCATTAGTCAACATAGAACATGACACCATTCCAATAGAGGTGGATAACAGCGACTTAAAGAGTATTACTCTAGCTGCAGGCACCATTATTGGAATGGCGGTTGATGACTGACATTTTTCCATTGATCTAGGAAATGAACTGTTAGGACCAATCGCCAAGGACTGTTTTGACAGTGACAGTGATGACAATACAACACCAGACAGGATTTTCACCCGGCATGGGGGGAACTTCCTGGTGTACACTTCTTGCCCTTATGGTAAGGAAGATATGACTTGTGACTTCAGGAGGGATGAGGTGATTTTCCAGGTCCATGAGGGCTGCCTTTCCCACCTGAAGCCTCCAGTCCAAATCAGCACTCTAACCAGGGACTTCTCCACCCAGCTGGAGGAGGCAGCTGAGATAGCCAAACCAGAAGTCTTCCCAGGCTTCAGGCAGATGGTGGAAGAGAGACTCAACCTGGCTGATGCCTGCGTGACTCTGGAACAGAAGCAAAAGTTGAAACAAGTTTTCTTGGATTTCCAAGATCTCTTTGCGGTAGACTCATATGACTGTGGTCGCACCGACATCCACACAACAACAATTTCCACGGACTCTGGAATGACTCCAGTGTTTGTGAAGCAATATCGTTTGCCTCTCGCATCCATGGAGTCCCTTACTGAAATAATTAAGAACCTTGAGTCCCGGAGAATAATCCGTCCAGTACACAGCACCTTCAATAATCCGGTGCTGGGAATATTGAAGCCAAACGGCCAGTGGAGACTCTGTGCCGACCTTAGGGAGCTCAACAAACGGGTCCATACTTCCCGATGGCCTCTGCCCTACATTGACCAAGGGCTGGCCCAGATTCAGGGGTCACAGGTATTCACAGCAATAGACCTGACCAATGGATACTGGACCGTGCCTGTCAGTAGGGAGAACCAATACAAACTGGCTTTTACCTTTGGGGGCCAGCAGTACACATGGACCCGGACTCCCTTTGGACACCTCAACTCCGGCAATGAATTCAACATTTTCCTACATAAGGCCATGCCCGACCTGGGTGCCAGGGGTAACCTGGCCTATGTAGATGATGTCCTTATCAAAAGTTCATCTGTGGAAGAACACATAGAGGAGATCCGTTATGTTATGACACAGTTGAGGGCCGCCGGAGAAAAACTTTCCTTTCAGAAAGCACAGTGGTGTAGAACCCCTGTTAATTTCTTGGGGCATGAGATTACTCCTCAGGGTCTCTGTCCCCAATAAAAGAAAGTAGAAGCACTCCAGAAACTGAAGGATCCCACAACTCTGCGGGAACTAAGGAGCCTCCTTGGACTGACTAATTACAGCAGAAAGTTCATTGAGGGCTACGCAGAGATCACCAGACCCCTGATTCATCTCTTGAAGGGGGGGTCAAGTGGGAATGGGGTCCAGAACAATCCGAGGCAGTAGGACAACTCAAGGGAAGCCTTTCACAAGCGCCTTGCCTAGCTTACCCTGTCAGAAACAAGGAGTTCTTCCTGGAGACAGGGTTCTCTAATACGTGCTTGACGGCAGTATCCATGACAAGGTCAATAAAGTAATCTCCTATGCGAGCAAAACTTTATGAGAAGGCACTCCTGGCAACGGTGTTGGCATTGAAGAATTACCGCCCGTTTATCCAGGGGGGACACATCATAGTGGAGACTCCACACCAGCCTCTGCAATATCTCCAAAGTGACAGAATCCGGGCCGGAAATGTGAGTAAAATCCCGAATTACTTCCTGGATTCTGTCAATGCAAGGCTTTCCTGTAGAGGTCAGATATGGCCAAAACAAGAAGAGTCCCCTCGCGCAAGGTCTGGCTGACTTGCATGATTGTGCCAGAGAAAAGTGTCTCGAGGACGAAAGTCTAAAAATCAAGGACAACATGGAGGCATACCTTAATTCCCCACACAAAGTCTTTGAAGAAGACAAGTGTGAGGGAATGCCCACTGTCTATGTGGATGGATGCTCGTACCATGTTGACAACAACGGGGAGAAAGAACTGGTGGCCGGCGTAGGGAATGCATGGGTGAATGAGTTCCCAGAACCCTCCGCTGGATACAAAATTGGTCCCCGAAGTAGTCAGGTGTCAGAATTGATGGCTGTGCATCAGGCCATCCTCACTGCTGTCCAACATCAACTCCACGAACTGGTCATAATCACAGATTCGGATTATGTACGGAACGGGTTCGTGGAGCACCTGGTTAATTGGAAAACCAGAGGCATGTTATGTGCTAATAACAAACCCCTGAAAACATGAGAAGCTAATCCAAAATATTGATGATCTGGTCACATCGAATGGGATGACCATCTACTGGAAAAAGATCAAGGGTCATTCCAAAATAGAGGGACCAGACAAAACTGGAAATGACTCAGCTGATCAGCTGGCCAAAACCGGGGCCATCCAAGGGGATCTAATAGAAATAGAGTCCCTGTTGGGGGAAATCCAGGTCCCTGCTATCACTAGGTCCCAGACAAATGCTCACAATGATCTTTCAACTGCACAAGAAACTGTAAAGAGACCCCTGATGCTGATTTGATTACAGCTCAGAAGGGGGATCCAATAATCGGTAAGTTTTACCAACACATTGAGGACCCTGAGAACTTTCCCCTGACGGATACCGATTACATTGGGAAAGAGGACCTAAGAGTGTTGATGAAATGTCCAAAAATGTTCCGAATCCAAGACGGCTTGTTGGTAAGGAAATCCCAAGCTGGCCATGATCAGTGGGTGGTTCCTACCTCATTCCGAAGCCTGATGTTAAGTCACACCCATGATGCGGCCACCGCCGGTCATAGGGGGTTTCATACAACACTTGAAATCTTAAGAGAGATTGCATACTGGCCATACATGGGGCATGACTTCGACCAATACTTGGAGGGATGTCTTGTGTGTGCACAGTTTCAGCCATCATCCCTCACGCACCATGCACCTCTCCAATAGAGGGGGATGACACTGCCATGGTCAGATTTGCAAATCGACTTTGTAGGCCCTGTAATTTGCTCGTCTGGAGGAAACAAGTACATGTTGACTGTTACATGCTTGTTTACCAAGTGGGTGGAATGTCTCCCAGCCCCAAACTACAAGGCAGAAACAACATCTGCTGTGATGATTAACCAGATCTTTTCCCGTTTTGGTCTACCTCAAAGGATTGAGTCAGACAGAGGTAGCCACTTCACCAGTGAAGTAATGACAAAGATGTGGGAGATACTGGGGGTTAAAAGGAAGCTACACATTACTTACAGGCCAGCTTCTTCTGAAGCAGTAGAGAGATACAACCGAACCATTGTGAGCATATTAAAAAGTTTGTGGCAGATTCTGGGCCAAGTTGGGATATCCGACTACCTCTGGTCCTAATGGCCATCAGATCTACCCCTTCATCTGCAACTAAAATGTCACCATTTGAGTTGATGACTGGATGCAAGATGGTGCTTCCCCAGCATTTGCTCTACAGAACCCAAGAGAAAACGTTGATAAATGCCTCCACAACTCATGAGTATGTGTAGAATTTAAGGAAACACCTCCAACATGCTTTTGCCTATGCTCAGCGGAATCTAGAAAGATCAGCTGATAGCATGAAAACCACCAGGAAGGAATATGATGTGGGAGACCAGGTCTATCTATACAATTTCCAAAGGAACCAGGCCAAACAGCGAACATTTTTGCCTACATGGAAGGGACCCTTTGAAATTATAGACAAGATCTCCCCTGTTGCCTACAAAATCTGCATCCCCAAAGGTAATTTGGCGGAAGGGGAAGATAAGTGGGTTCATATTAATCAGCTGAAGTGTTGCCATCCCAGGCACACTCTGCAACAACTGGAGGAGTCCTCTGCAATACCATAGGGGACCGCTCCAGATTAATTCAGTTCCAAACCTAAAATATCCCACATATAGTCTCTAAAATATTATGACGCTTGTAAGCCACTGTCTCTGAATTATATCTTGTTTTTCAAAATTGGAATGCTATGTCTATTAAAGTATAGAATGTTTATGTCGCCCCACTATGTCAATAGTGGGGAAGGAATGTCCATGAATAGGAATTGCCGCTTTCCTTTGTCATCCTAGGAGAAAGAAAACCTGGAGACTGGCCAAGAAGGACGCCCAGGGACTGGGAGTAAAGATCCGAGGGGCCCGGGGTACCGCCCAATATTCCCATCAGGACCGGCGAGGAGGACCGATCGATCCAACTGGGTGGAGGAAAAGATGCTGAACTGTGCCATCTACAGAATTGGAAGAAGATAATGTGGACATACCAGCGCAAGGGCTCAAAACCTCCTTTGCACCCGACTTCCCCTCGACTCGAATCAAAGCGCAGTCAGGCAGGGGGGTTTGTCAAGGGTTTTGACCCATGTTGAATCAATAGATTTGGTAGATGTGGGGATGAGCTGTCGCCGCTCATTATTCTATCCCAGAACAAACTAAATCAATAGACTGGGTGGATGTGGGGATGAGCTATCGCCGCCCACATTCACGCCAGAATCCAGGAGAACTGCGCAGTTGGCACAAGACCACTCCAAAGATACAACCTTCTTGTCGGGGGTACCACATCACCACTCTACTGTAAGGATGCCATCAAAACAATGTTAAGCAAGGGTCCTATACTATCAAGCAAAAGACCACTCTATTGAAATGCAGTAATTCAAGACAGATCCCAAAAATGGATGCAATACCGGTACTCACCACTATCAGAAAGTCGGCGTTTTAAAACCACCAGACTTTTGTGTAAAACTGAACAGAGGAACCCAAACCAGGCCAAGAAAAGACTTGCTAAGAGGTGGATACAATGTAAAACTATATTCTGAAATGACTTGAAGGAAGTAATTATTTAATGTATATGTAAAAATTGTAAGTTTGATTTAAACTGGGAACTAAAGTGACATTTAGCTGAATTCTGCCTGACAACTACCCCCGACAGGAGAAACCTGCTCAGCCACTCTTCCCAGGCCTGGCTGCCTCCTGCTTCCCCACCAAAAGGAGATGACAACTCTCTGATTAGATTAGGGGAGGGGCACCTGCAGAGGGCAGAGACACAGAACAATGCCTGTCCTGGGCTCAGGCAAATGTTATATTGGGGGGGTAGTAAAATAGCTTCCTCTTGGGAGAAGTGGGAGGAGAAGTGCCTCTGGGAGCCACCTGAGCTGGAGGCGGGGACAGACAGAAGCTTCCCCCATGTGCTTTGGAACCTAAACCACACCCATCTGGGCCAGAGCATCATTTTAAAAAAGATGGATAATTCATAGTACGGACTTGTCAGAATTATATGAGTAATATCATTATTCTTTAATTTTTCTGTGCACGTTTTAAGAGGCGTTAGGACCCTGCGGTGTATTCTGGGGGGTTGCTAGCATAAAATAGGGTCTTACTCCAAATGTCTGCATGTTAAAAATCTGACACTTCATCAATTAATGTCCATACTCCTTGCGCACATTTGTGTAATTTTTGATAAATGTCCGATATTGGTAAACCAGTCAAAAAGCACAAAATGTTGTCATTTTTTAACGCAAGCCCCCAGGAAGATCAGAGGCGGACAAGCATGGACCATAAGGAATATATAATGTGTACATGTAATTTCAACAAATTGTGTATCTGGGAAATATGTATTTGAATCAAATATAGATTTGTGGGCAAATTGACCAGGGGAGGATCCTCTGACCCATAAACAGACCTCATCATGATGACAATCCATTTCCTTCCCCCAATCAAGGGAGAGGGGAGAACTGGGCCAATGACAAGTGAGAGGGGCAGGCTCAGTTATGCCACGTACACACCCACTTCCAAAACACATAAAAAGAGACTGCTGGGACAGGTAGAGAGATTCATTTTCCATTTCTGCAGAGCATTTTGACGGCCGACATCCCATCCAGACAGAGACCAGAACCAGAGACCCATAGACTACAGAACTTTGAACCTAGAAGGCCCACTGCAATCAAAAGTATTCTCAGCAAGCCTTCAGAATCCAGCAAACCTAACCAAACTATTCAACAGCCGGGCGAGCTGTTTGAATTCTTTGCCAAGAACTTTTGCCGGAACCGCAGACCAGACCCAGACCGCTGTGAGCAGAACCAGAGATCTGGATCGCTGTGAGCAGAACCAGTGCCTGATTGACCCACCGAGCAGAGAGAACCGCCGCTGGACGTGTTGACCAGATCCGTGACGAGGCCTATTTCAAATTTATATTGTGAGTACCTAGCAGAACTGTGCAAAACCAATCTCTTAGTTAAAATAATCTAATTCAAACTATTTTAGCCTATTAGAACTGCCTCCTAGAATTGTGTCATTCTGTCATCTTGAAAACTCAGAACTGTCATCTGTCATTCTGAGCTTTAAAATTTAAAATCCGAAAAACTACCTTCACAAAATCGGCCGTATCTCCGGAAACGTTTATGCTAGGAGCGAGTTTTAACTGTCATTCTAAGCTTTCCAACGTGCCTAGAACCGACCTCCGACTCCTTATAGTGCCTCCGTAATCACGCTTGACGCACGCAACTAAATTTGCTGCGATTTGACATTTTGCACAATTTCAGCCACGTGTAAAAATCTGCAGCTCCTTGGTTTCCTTTGCTAAATTCGTTTTAACCTGCTAGTTACTCATAGGGCATTTCTAAAGTGAGCCTGAACTAATATAAAATAGATATCACCCACCCTGAACCTCTAGAGGGAATTAAAAGCATTTTTAGCACATTTCTCACTTCATTGTCATCACATTCATAGCAGTTTGGGCCTGTGTTTCAAACTTCTACCTGTTTCCTCTAAGCTTGCTGGGGGGGAACTGAATTTCGTTTTGTATTTGATTGCATTCCTGAGAACTGTGTGCTCCTCTTTCCATTTCCTTCCATTTCTTACATTGCATAGGGGGGGGGGGGTGAATTGCCAGAGAAAAAGTGATTATCTTATCTTTTGCTAAAATCATAGCAAGTATTTCTGTGCTGCATTTTATTCCTCATTGCTTTTCCCTTGAAACCATAAAAGTATTTTTTGCTACCTTATCCATCCTATACTAACTCCTCATTGATTGTAAAGAAGTGTGCTAGTGCCAGATTACCCATTGTTGATAAACATTATATCCATAAGTGTGATATCAATTATTAATTTATTATAAAAGTGTGATATATATCTTGTTAATTTTTCAAATAAACCTTTTAATTTGCAAAACAAACCTACTTCTTGGCTCAGTGGGGTCAGGGGGATTCTAAGAGGGGGGTATTATAACAAGGTTGTCTGGACATAAAAATACATCAATCAGGGTTTTCCTCAGCATCCCAGACTAGGCATTGATTTAGCTGTAGTGTTGATTGAATATCGCTTACACCACTCATCAAACTCATCAAAAGTCATGGACTCTCGTGCTAAAACTACGCAGATGACACAAGAATAATTCATAAAACCAATACCACTGGAGAACTGGATCAAACCCTTACCAACCTCCTCACACAAATAAACGGATGAATGAGCACCAACAGCCTAAGCTCAATAAGGGAAAAATGGAGATCATGATGATCACTCCGAACAGACCATCAAACCAACTTCACTTGGCCTAAAGAAATAGGAAACTGACGAGAATCCTCCAAAGTAGTTAAACATCTCAGAATATTAATGAACAATGAACAGGTGCGAGTGCCACAAGTTAAAGCAGTATTAAAGAAATGCTTCTTCCATCTATGCACAATGAAAAAGATACTGCCCTGCCTCAAAGTACCAAACAGAACACTTACCGTCATGTCAATAATAGACTATTTCAACAGGATCTACATTGGAATGACGGAAAACTACAATGAATACAGAATGTGGTGGCAAGATTACTCTTTAGACTCACTAAGAGAGAACACAGCAGACCAGCACTGAGAACTCGCCACTGGCTACCAGTAAAAAAAAGCTCTACTTCAACACACTCTGTGTAAAACACAGATCAATCCATGGCCAAGGAACGAAGTTCACGCAAGAACAAAATATCCATCTACAGACCCAAAGGAAACCTGAGATCCACCACTAACATTCACCTTGAACCAAAGCAATATTCAACACTGAAATACAGTGGATCAGCCTTCTTGTGCATCGCAGCCAAACTCTGACTCACTCCCCAAGGAACTACGAAAAACAGAGGAACAACTAAAATTCATAAAACAACTAAAAACATGTAGCCTGCAGGTGTCAGAAAGAGAGTTAGACAGAAAGTTAGAGGGACCCATGCATAGCTTGGAATAAGAGAAGTAACAGTGTATGAGACTATCATTTTTCTGGAGATGGAAAGAGAATATGAGTGGGAATCTGTCATGGTGAGAAAGAGACATGAGTGAGCTATATTTACAAGGGGGTTGTATATGTGAGAAACTGGCCTCCTGCTTATAATCACATGGACCTGAGAACGACATCCACAAGTTCTCAAAAGGCACAATAAAAGAAGAGTTATGTTCCCTGGCTATGGTACCTCGCCTGTTTTGGGGTACCCAATATTCAGGAACTACACCTCCCAGACTTCCCTAGATGTTAAATCCTGGAATTGATCCATGAGAGTCAACATCATATTCAGTGGAGGAGGAGGATGTACAACTCCTAGTCAGTCCCATGAGCTCCTTTGAGACCCAGGCAAGCATGATCCAAACCCAAGTTAACCGGACACGTCTCACAAATCATTTAAAGAACTCCATCTCCCATAAAGCCGCTCTTCTACAGAGGTAAACCTGAAACATAATGAGGGTAAAACCCTTACATATCTGGGGGAAGGAAGTCCATTGGTAGCTCCTGAGCATCCCACAGATGCGATTTCCAACCCCAAAGAGTACAGTCATGGGCAACCAGCACCTCTCACCCATTTAATACTCATTTAATACCCAAGCTCTAGATCTGGTTACAAGGGTTGAGAAATGGAGCCAAGGAAAACTGAGGCAGCCTCTTGATCTTGAGCAAAAAGGATTAAATTGCCTCCCAGTTCATTTTTTTTTCAAAACAGTGTACCAAGACTTTCTTCTCAGGTGCTGATTGAATATCCTCAATACAAGGGAAGTACAGTGGGCTTGAAAACTGCCAGGGGTCATTAATCCTGAATGCAGCTTTTGTAATGAGCAAGGAGGTGCAGAAACACGTTTCCATCTGGTGACTGCTTGCAAGGCCCTAAAGGAAGTCAGGTGGATATTCCTAGAAGGGCAGCGAAATGTCTTTCAGCTATTGGGGCCCGCACAATGGTGGGAGTGGATCTTCTTGGATGAACAAACGAGCCTTGTTATTGCAGTAATGAAGATAGTGGACTTTGCGTTAAAAAAAGCAGGGGAAGTGGTGATGGAGGAAAGTGGCAATTAAGCAAATGGGTCTCCTCTGATACTCTCTGGTACTTTTCTGCCATCTATGTTCAACTCAAATGTGTTTTAAGAAGTAATGTATCCTCCCCTGGAGAGGGCTGTGCTCTTTTAATTTAATTTATTAGATTTTCTGTGATCGTTGAATAGATAATGGAGGAGGTTTATGTTATATATGTTATGTGTTATATGTTAAAAGTTTAATTCATGTAAAAATACATTTTAAAAAAAACATTTGAACCAATAAAACATTATTTAAAAAAAATAATGAATACCCATTTAATACCCAGCATAGCAGAAGGAAGCTCAGTGCTTCCCCATGCAGCAAACAGACTTCTAGAAGAGACCCGACTTCTTCCCCACACGTGCTAAGGTCTCCCTCACAGCTGGAAGTTGGAGGCATGAAGGAGATAGAGTTCCCTGCAGGTCAACCTCTCTCTAAAAACATACATAGACACCAAAGCACATGTTCAGTGTCTGCTGATCTTCCCACACCTCCAAGGGAGTTCACAGAACACAGATTGACATATTGGCCATAGGAGAGGGATAAAGCAATCTATGGGCGCCTTATAGCAACAAGTGGGGGGGGGGGGGGAGGCAGCGAGCAGCAGCTGCAGACCATCCACTAGAGAAAACATTCCAAAAGGAGATTCAAGATGGCAGCTTGCCTGCTTGAAGCATTCTACTCAAGAGTCATAATCAAATGGACTCCCAGCAGGGGACATGCAACTGCTCATGTCAATGAAGAACGATCCATGCAATCCAGACACGATATAAACATCAGCTCCCTGGGCATCATATGGAAGGGGTTTATGTGTTTGGAGGCTAAGAGGTGGAGTTTGGAGGAAGCTGGAGGTGCAAGCAGGAGGGGGCTGTAGGAGGGCAGGAGGACGGAGGCAGAGAGGTGGTCTGCAGGGATTAGGATGAGGTGAAGGGTAGCCAGGAGGTGGAGAGGAGGAATATCGGGAGGAACGTGGAGAAGGTCAAGGGAAGTAAGGTGATGGAGAGGCAAAGTATCATGAGGGAAGCACAGACACCATTAAGCACTGAGAGGAGGACGGCTGGAGGTACAAGCATGTGGCATGGCATTGAGGAGGAGAAACGAGAGACAGGAGAGTCCTGGGATTGAGGGCAGGTCCCCTTAGGTATAAAATCACTTCAACACACCAAGGAGGTAGATGAGGATCGAGTATTGGGGACTATAGCCGGGACCTCAACACCGTAAGGAAGAGAAGGCAGCCTATCTTTAGCTGTAAAGAGACCCAGGTGGTCAATATTGTAGTGGAAGCTCTGGGGCTCATGCCCAACTTCGCCAGCCCGTGCTGCTATCAAGGCCGCACATGCTGGTGCAGGCAGGACCGCGAGACACAGATAAAGCGGCATATCAAGAATCAGGGGGCAGGACCTACATTTACAAAGGGAGGGAGCAAGAAGGACACTGAAACCCCCAAGACTGTGAGTAATTGAGAAGGGAGAATATATCCCAGAAAGGGGTCTCTTGGCTGAAACCAGAGAATCATGTCTCTTGAATACAGAGACATATTTGAATGAACTTTAGGGTGCAGCGATGATGTTGTGGAGTAACATTTTCTTTACTGGGCCTCCTTATGCAATGATGCTTAATAAACCTGTACTCTTGAAATGTTACCTTCTGTGTCAATCTGGTATTGGCGCAATTTAGCTTCTTGGCAGTGCCCTGTACTGCCCTGCACTGAGCCACCCCAGGCTGCACTTTTTTACCTGCACTTCTCCATCCCCTTCAAACCCCCAGGCACTACTCCCCTTCCGATTCCCCACACTTGTGCGGTCTGATTGACACAAGGACTAGTAAAATGGTTGCTTTGTCCTATCTCTGACTCCCCCCCCCCACCTCTTGTCTAGTGGCACCTGGAAACACTTGTGTACAGGCGCCTTATAAATGCCACAGTATATCATACTGAAGGGAACCTCTCTGGGAACCAGCAAACCACATGACTTGATCTATATGATAATGATGTGGTATTTATATAACGCCTTTATCCAAAGCGCTTTACAGAACACATATTTACATACTCACCCAACCGAAATGGGTAATCATTTATGAACCTCGGAAGGATGAAAGGCTGAGTTGGCAGATCACGTTCAGATCAAAGCAGCGAGTGCTCAACCCACGGAGCTATCTTAACAGCTTGTAACCTATATGTTTGCAATCCTTTCGAATAATCTGAACTAGTTTGCCATCCCAAGAAACACCTAAACTAAGGATCAGATATCCCTTTTCCCATATAGGAACTAGGGACTGTGAAGGGCACATTAGGCAGTTCTGCTGGGATATGCGTTGACAGGTTCAGCAGGTGCAGGATAACACACAATACAATTCCACATGAAGTCATGAGCAAGGCAACGGTTAAACCATTTCTGCAAAGCTGCACATGCGGCCAGATGTTTCTGACTGTTACACATTCACAGCTGGAGCAGCTTGGCAAAACAAGGACCAGAACACATTCTTGAAGTTTTCCAAATTAATTTTGTTCCAATTATGCTGTCTTCCCCCCATATGAGCCATATTGTGTATAACAGCGGTAGGGCACACACACCATCAACAACCTGCGTTATTGAGTGCAGCCCCACAGAGGGCAGACTGTCAGGTTCTAAGGCTTTTTAAACGGTGCCATTACATATTTAGCTCTGTACAGCGCCTTGCTGCTCTCGAGCTAGGTCTGTGCGTTAAACAATAAAACAAAAATAAAATAAGTGTGCCCATATAAACGACAAACAGATGTGGACAGGTGTAGTTAAAAGTAATAAGAGAAGGCCTACATATCCTTATTGAGGGAGTCCCCCTTAATTTTAGGCACCACTGTCATTTGCTGAGGGTGTGTTCATGGTGCTACAAAACAGAGGAAGAGCAGGAAAAAAATAAGCACAGGAAATAATGGTTATTACCTTGGAGTGGGCGGAGCCTACCATTATTCCTTATGGGAATTAAGGACGAACATAGACGCCCTTAACTCCGTAATGTAATGTGCATTGATTCTTTAATCGAAGGGAATGGCTGGGTCCAGGGACAATAACATCATGAAGCCACTGCAAAGCCCAAGTCCTACTTCTGGTTCCACAAACCAACAGAACTCCCCTCGCAAATGCTAAATATCGAAGCATTGCACATTTCTTTTTTGAAGTAAAAGTGTATCTGCTATTGTGTGGCCCTCACGCCACTCCCGTTGAACTGCATAACATTCTGCAGTGCATACAGCTGCATCATGCTGTTCCTCGGCCGAATGCTGGATTCCTATAATATATGCTTCATGAATGGACAATATGTACTTTTGGTATATACTGAAGCTATAATAAGGCTGCTAGAGTTATCTTACTGAGCACAAGTCTTTATGAAAAACTAGTATAACCACTGATATAATTATATAAATTATTTTCTAATAAGTTATCCTTACAGTCCTATTGTACTCTTTCTAGCTACCTTAATGAGAGCGGGGAAGGGGAGAAATAGCACCAATGTGGGTTTCTGGCAGCTCTCAATTAAATTGAACAGCATTGGGGATATAAGAATGACCACAGATATTCATATTTCACAAACAGGTCTGTGAGGAAGTGGTTGTATGCGTGTATAACTATGTACATAATGTGCAACAGAGTTGGTGCTCTCTTAATATTTCACAACACTAACCCTAACATTGAAGTGTTTGTAAGCATCAACCAAATATACTGCTTCGGACACGTGCTGTATGGATAACATGCCCTGGCATCTGTCTCTCCATAGAGATCCAAGGCAGTCCGGAGTCTCATTGCTCAGTTGTTGGCTCATTGCAGAATTGTAGAAGAGAAGGGGCTGGGTGTCAGTGTAAGTGCGGAACTCGCAGAGGGCAGGAGCCCTTCTCCCTACCGCTTCAACAGCATCCCAAAGCAGCGAGACCAGATCCACGTGCTGCTGGAGCAGCAGGATTCCTCCTTGCACCCTGTGCGACATTCACCGTGCAGCTGAGTGTTGTATGGTGGGGGGCTGGCCAGGGCCCCCACCCGCATGCACACGCAGACACACACACACTCGCCAGGGACCACACGGGACACGTGTGTGTTGCTCGGGTCCCCGGCGCGAGCTGCCGGGCTGACCGTCTTTATTTGTAATGCGCATGCGTGAGCCTCGTTGCCGCTCGTGCATGCGTAAACACTGCATATACACTAAGCAACATCCCTCCTTTTCCCCCAAACGAGAACACAGTATAACATGTGCACTCAACATTAACAGTTCAAACTTAAACTAGCAGTCTTCCACCTGTTACGAGGCAGGGTCCATAATAAAGTCTTGGAACCTCTGCGGCAGCTTGCGCCCCGCCCGGCTCGGGTACCTGCGTGCCTCTTCAGGGGGCACCTCTGGTATCCTTGGATCCTCTGGCGGTCCATCGTTCCTTGGTGGATCTCCTGCATCGCCCTCTGGCTCATTCGCGTCGCTCACTTCGGGATTCGGCGCTGCCTCAATCCGCTTGAAGAATGACGCATTCCTCGTGACAGTTCCACGGGGATTGGCTGCGGTGACCATGGACCCTTTGACGTGGGTCACTCCCAGCGGCTGCGCCTCGTAAGGTAATGATAACTTTCCTCCCGGCCTTCGATTCCGCACCAGCACCGTGTCCCCCACTGCAATCACCTTCTCCGGTAATCTTTGTTGGATGCTCTCCCGCTCTTTCTGGGCGGCTCTTTCTGCTCGCACCCGGTTGTTATCAATCTCCCCCGGACATCGGCCTTCAACTTCAGGCAACAGCCCCCTTGGAGCTCGTTTGAAGAGGGCCTCCGGTGGCGTGACACCAGTGGACTGATGCGGGGTCGTGCGGTATTCACGCAGAAAGTCAAACAGGTTGTGCCGGAGTTCTTCCCATCCGTTTAGTGATATGCGGAAAACTTTATTGAGCGTCCGCATGAAGCGTTCCACCTCCCCATTTGCTCTGGGCCAGAGTGGGGTGACCTTCCGATGCTTGATCCCCCTTTCTTCGCAGTATTGAGCAAATTGTTGCCCCCGAAACGGCGCTCCGTTATCCGAACATATCTCAAAGGGGAATCCATGAGTGGCAAACATTTTTTCCATAGCCAGGATGGTGTGGTCACTGGCCGTGGACTCAACCAGCTCCACCTCTGGATAGCGCGACAACTGGTCTACCACTGCCAAAAAGTACATTCCTCGGCCCGTGGACCCGAAGTCCGCATGCACCGTCCCCCACGGGTGTTCACTCCTCTCCATGGCCTGGATGGGCGGCCCTCTCTCTACTGGACTCGCTGCTTGGCAGGGTATGCACTCCCTCACAAATTCGTCCACTCTGTTCTCCAGGTCCGGGAACCATACTTTCAAACGGAGACACGCCTTCGTCTTTGCCGTCCCCTGGTGCCCTTTGTGGGCGAGCTGCAGCACTTTGCCCACCAGTACACGTGGGATAACTATTTGGTGCCCCTCAGCAGTAGACCGTCCTCGGCCACCGACAGCTCGTGGCGTGCCCTCCAGAGAGCCTGCAAGTCCCTTTTTGCGCCATCGTCCCTTCTGGCATTGTTCATGAGCACTTCGTGCCACTCACCGCTGGCCACAGCCTCCTTGATTCTCATGAACACCTCGTCCGCTTTTGATTCCTCCGCAATCACGTGGCGCGCCAGGGTGACAGGTAGCGCCGATTCCACCACCAGGTGCACTGCTTCCACACAGTCCGCCACCTCCGCAGAGTCTCTGGCCTGCCCAGCCCCTGGGTGGCGGAACAGATAGTCCACTGGGTTGTGCGTGCCGGGACGATACGGCAACTTGACCCCGTACTCCATGAGCGAGAGCATCCATCTCTCGATGCGAGGCGGCGGCTTGGACGATGCACTGGACATGATTGGGATCAGGGGCTTGTGGTCCATCACAACGACTACAGGCTTTCCTAGGATGTAGATCCGAAAATGCTTGAACCCCACAAGATAGCCAGGGCTTCACGCTCAATCTGTGAATATCGCTTCTCAGTATCTGTGAGCGCCTTGCTGGCGTAAGCAATGGGTCGCATGGTCCCCTGTGGGTCTGCCTGCATGAGGACCGCCCCAAGTCCCACTGGGCTGGTATCTACCACGATTTCTGACTCCTGGTCCGGATTAAAGTACGCCATAGTCTCTTGCACCGACAGGGCGTTCTTGATGGCAGTGAACACCCTCTCCTCCTTCCCAGTCCAGGTCCAGGCCACATCAGTTCTCGTCAGATTTCGCAAGGGTTCCGACAGGGAGGCCAAGTCGCAAATAAATCATCCACAGTAATTGACCATCCCCAGGAAGCTCCCTATTTCTGCCGGAGACTCCGGTGGGGCTACCTCTTGGATGTCCTTCACCTTCTCCGGGTCTGGGGAGATGCCCCCGGCGTGAAACACAAACCCAAAGAATTCTATCCGGTCTTTCAAGAATTCACATTTTGTTCTGTGTAGTTTCAGCCCTAGGCCACAGAGTCTTTCCGTGGTGTTCTCCATGCGCTTCAGGTGCTCTGCTTCCGATTTTGCGAATACCAGGATGTCATCTGACATGTTTATTACTACCTTGAGCCCCGACAGGGCCCCCCTGATGGCAGTTTGGAAAACTTCTGCTGCCGACAAGACCCCGAAGCTGAGCCTCTTAAACTGGTATAGCCCCTCGTGAGTTGTTAAGGTGATAATGTATCGACTCGGGGTGGAGCTCCAGTTGATGGTAGCCGGACCGACCTCAGATCCAGTTTAGAGAAGACTCTCGCCCCCTGTAGCTCGTCGACAATATCATCTAGGGTGGGCGTGAGGTGGCGTTCCCTTTTGATCGCCATGTTTGGCAACCTCATGTCCACGCAGATGCGGACTGCACCTGGTTGTTTGGGCTTTGTGGCGACCACAATCGGAGAAACCCAAGGGGTTGGGCCTTCTACTCTCTCAATAATGTCTAGGTCGACTAGTGTTTGCAACTCCTTCTCCACATGTGCCCTTAGGTGGAACGGGATGCGGCGATGCTTGAGTGCTGTTGGTCTCACCGACCCATCGATGTGAAGCCGGATGGGGTCCCTTTTTAGCTTCCCTATTCCTTGGAAGATCATGTCGAAATGCTGCAGCAGGCGTTCTATGTCTGTGTGATAAACAGCGAACGTGAAGTGCACTATGTTTAGCGCTTCAGAGGCGGCACAGCTTAAGAGGGAGTGAAGGCTCATGCTGGGGAGCTCAATCTTGCTTTTATCTTGTTCTGTCCATGGGATACTGGTGCCACGAAACCCTCCTTGGATGGGAAGTGGCGTGTCTCCCCCGAAGGCGTATATCCACGCATTAAATTCTGTCAACTCGGGAGGGCTTCATAATGTTCAGTCACATGTACACACACCGACGCCCAAGTATCTATGAGAACCAGGGTGGGAACCTCTCCGATGTCCACCGTGCATGTCGGTTGTCGGCTTCCTCTGGGACCAGTGGCAATTCTTGAGATGAAGAAGATTTCCTCCTCCTCCTCCTCTGCTATGTTTAGGTCCTGCAGGCCTTGTTCGACTGACGACACCCCTCTCAGCCTCCAGGTATTGCTCCCACCGACTCTCGCTGGCCCTCTCGAGGCTGCTACCGGGGTGGATGCCCTGCACACCCTTATGTAATGCCCTGGTGTGCCACACTGGCCACAGACCCTCAACTTTGCTGGTCACTCCCCCACATGTAGCAGGTCATAGCCGTAATAGGGACACGACTGAGCAATGCCAGGCACTGGAGGGCCATCCCCTCTCCTCGGTGTCCATCTCACCCTCACTGGAGCAGAGCGTCCAATGGCAAATGACTCTTCACCCTTGCCAGGGTGCGTGGCTGCATCCATCTTCGCCCCCCTGGCCTCTGCCACTTCGTAAGCGCTCCCTGTGTCCAGGATCTGCTGTAGAGTTAAACCAGGCTCTCACAACACCTGCCTCCTCAACTTCCCCGAACTGCGCCCTTGCAGCAGCTGGTTTCGGACCATCTCCTCCTCATTCACCCACCTGCAGGAGCTTGCCACGTGCCTCAGTCACGCACAGCACTGGTCGAGCGACTCTTCTTCTAGCTGATTCTCAGCACACATGACAAACCTATCAAAGTCTACATTTGCCATGGGCAGAAAGTGGTCTCGAAAGCCTGTTTTACCGCGTCATACGTGACTACTGGGATGTTGAGAGAGTCATTTCTAGTTTCTTGACCCATAAGAGCCATTTCGGCCCCAATTTAGATGGTGGGCCAGTGGTGTCAAATTCAGGCATGGGGCTTAAAGTGCTGTGCATCCTGTGTGGGACGGGCGCAGGGGCACCCTCATCTTCCCCTTCCTCACCCATGGTGGTGGCTGAACAGAGTACTCACAGTTACACCACGAAGGTGTGGAGATGGCTCAAACAACAGATGTGACGGTTGAAGTTCACTGCTTCTTGTATGATAACGCACCAAACACTGGGGAACTAAGTGTGGAAAGTTCTGGGCTCCCTTCACAGGTCTTCTGGTCCTCCTTCGTTTTTTTTTCGTTTTTCTTTTCACCACAGCCCTGCTGCATGCTAGGGCTGTGGAAAGTTCCAAAAATGATTGTCCAGGCACTGGGGATCGCAGCCGGCGCACGAGCACCCTCCTGGGCTGCAACAGCTGCGATCCGCATGTGAAAGCAAGATGGCGCCGGCCGTGTGCGCAACTCCGTGCCGACACGGAGCAAAAGCCTCAAACTCTGATACCGTCGGAGCGGAGATGTGAAGCTCTGTAATCGTCCTCGTCGCCAGTGTTGTATGGTGGGGGGATGGCCAGGGCCCCCACACGCATGCACACGCAGACACACACACACTCGCCAGGGACCACACGGGACACGTGTGTGTTGCTCGGGTCCCCGGCGCGAACTGCCGGGCTGACCGTCTTTATTTGTAATGCGCATGCGCGAGCCTCGTTGCCGCTCGCGCATGCATAAACACTGCGTATACACTACGCAACAGTGAGCACTATCCTCGTGCATATTTATATTTTGTGCCCTTTTCAGTTCCTGTGCCCCCGCAGCACTCCACAGTGGTCTTTTAGCCATGATTGGGCTCCATTTGGCCGTGCACTACTGAATCCCGTGGCAGCCTGCCCCTGAAATGTCCACCTTCCGGTTTTGTTTATGCGTTGCCTAACAACGAGCATAGCCCTTATCAGAAGAGCTTTCGCCAGTAGGCGGAAGCCGGCCCACTCCAGTGAAGGCCCACGAGGGTAAAGGCCCTGTTTGCGCCTGTTCACTCATAGGAGCACAGCGCGGACACCATCCTCCTCCAACATCCCTCGGCAGATCAACTCACTAACCTTTCCTCGCCTACTACCCTGCTACCAAACTTTATCACTCAGCCTCTCACTACTAGGCATACAATTGCTTTCTATCTCGTCGCACACAAAATTGCTTTTGCATCACTTTATAGTGCCCACCTCATTGCTCAGTGCCACCAACTGTGTTTGTTTTTACTAAAATTGTGAACTCCAGCATTGTGCCCAACTGCGTTGCGCCCACCCCATTGCTCAGCGTCACCAATTGTGTTTGCTTTTGCCTCAAATCTAGAACTTCGCCCTTTACTGTTTCCTCCACCCCATGCCCCTCCCTCACTTACCAATGTATCCACCAACCCACACACTCACTCAACAACAAACACCTTGGACCACCTCCTCACGGCACCTCCTCCTTTTACTAGCACTCATCACAACCACCCTTTGGCACCCTGACATGATGCTGCCCACAAGAGCACATCTCTCCCCCACTTCCAGCCATCACCGCACGACTCCAGTCGACGTTCCACACTCCAAAGACCATACGGCCTGGCCTTGCACTCCTACACGCTAGGCTCGCCAGGCTTAGGACATGCTACAAGCCCTGTGTGCACCTTAGCCTCCCTCTCCCCACAAATAAGTGAGATCCCAGACTACGCTCCCGCACTCTGATAATTTTCAACCCTACTTGCACATCTCGCCCAAGTACATGCACCGCCAGCAAGCACCTGATCGCCAGTCACACCCCCAGGCTCTCTACACTACCCTTCCTTACTCTCCCACACCTCCCTACACCAAACCCACCTTCCACAGTTCACGCACAGCTAATCACCCTCACTGTCCTACTAACTGCCCTCCCCTCACCTCCACTCTCAAAAAGAACAATCCCCAAACCAACCATAAATGTGCCTTAGTCAACGCTTGCTCGCTCCGCGCCCACGTCATCGAAATCAACAACCTCATCACCACCCTAGATCTCGGCCTACTTGCCATCATGGAACCATGGCTCCATGAAGCATCAGGCCCAGCAATCTCTATCGCCCTCCCTTAGGGTTATTGCATCCTGCATCACAACCGTAAGCTATCTAAAGGTGGAGGAGTGGCTCTCATTTTCAATGAAGCACTCTCCATCAGGCTACGCAACCACCCTGGGAAAGCAACGCCAATCTCCTTGCCGCCAAACTGTCCCTTTCATTAATATTCTTGTCACCTACAGACACCCTGGCACAGCCCCCGACTTCCAATGGCACCTCTTCCACACACTAGGAAACAACCTAAAAAGCACCACTAAAACCATCCTACTCGGCGACCTCAACCTAGGTCTCCATGACCCCAAGGACAAAGCAGCTTCAGTCCTTGCCAAGGAACTTACTCACTTAGGATTCTCCCAAAGAGTCACAGGCCCAACTCACTGTAAAGTGCGCACCCTTGACTGGGTTGCTGACCACAACTGCTCCTCCTTCATCGCCACCATCTCTGCCCTCCCTTGGACCAATCACAATTGCATCCAATTCACTATCCCCACCAAACCAACCTCCAAAGTACTCACATCTGCTCCACCAGCCAAGATTAGAAGCTCCAAGAAATTAACCAAACAAAACCTCCTCCCATTCCTGGATATTCCAGAACTCAAACCACCATTCGTAAGCAACCCCACCTCCCTTGCCGACAACTTCTCCCTCACCCTCTCCAAAGCCATAGACGTCATAGCCCCACCTGAAGAAAAAAAGGAAAGAAAATCCATTCATACCAACTCATGGTTTACGGAAGAGCTATCAGCCTTCCGTTCCAGCAAACATCTTGCCCTAGCCAAGTGGCAGTCTATGGCCAAGGTCTACACACTAGAAGAATTTGAAAGACTTTCATTACAATACCAAAAAGCTATATTCAAAGCCACATCCAAATCATTCAAACTACGGATCAGCAATGCCAACTCCAAATCCAAAGAAATGTTCACCATCTTAAAAGATCTCACTCCACTCCTGATGAGATCACTAAAGACAAAGCGTGGTGCGCCGGCATACAAGCAGCCCTCCTGAACAAAATCAAACTTCTACAGGACAAAATTCAAACACAACGAAATGCACTTCCTATGTCCGTCCAACACAGCCTGCCAAACACCCCTCCCTACAATCCTTCCACCCCTCTCTCCTCCTTCAGAGATGTCACTGAAGCAGAAGTCTCAGATCTCCTCCAGCGCCTCAAAACCTCCACTTGCAAAGGAGACATCTGCCCACCAGACATCATCAAAGACTGCACAGACTCACTAACCCCGATCATCACAGCATTCATCAATGCCTCATTCGCCACGGGAACTGTACCACACAGCCTAAAAAAAGCCTGGGTCTGCCCCCTTTTTAAAAAACCTACCATTTATCCCATATGCCGTAACATCTTCCGTACCATCACCACTGTCCCAAAGATCCTAGATAAAGCAGCCAACACCCAAATGCAACATTATCTGGAATCCAATGCCATCCTTGGTAAGAGGCAGTCAGGCTTCTGCAAAGGTCACGGCACAGAAACCGCACTCCTGTACCTAAGAAACCAAATCACCAAGATAATGGACAACGGCAAACCAGCCCTCCTGATACTCCTGGATCTCTCTGTCGCATTTGATCTCCTGGATCACAACATCCTTACTGCCCACCTCTCCAACGCCACCCACTTCTCCAAACAGGCATCCTCCTGGATCACTTCCTTCCTAGAAGGCTGAGCCATGAAGGTATACTCAGACCAGGCCAATGCAGCTCCCACCACCATCCACTGCAGGGATCCACAGGGAACCTGCACTGCGTCTACCCTTTACAACCTGTTACTAAGCCTCTCTTTGCCAAACTTGACTCCCTCAGCATAGCTTATACGAACTATGCCGATGTTACTCAAGTACTCCTCCCTCTCACTGGTTCCTATGACCAAGATGCAGCAGCCCTCCTTCAAATGTACACTACCATCCAAGCATGGATGGCACCCAATGGACTGTGCCTAAATGGGGGCAAAACAGAGATCATCCTCATAGGCCCCAAAGAAATATTACACAAACTCAACCTGAAATACGGCAACTTTACCATCAACAACAAAATCATCCCTGTCTCCCCCTCGGTAAAGACCCTCGACCCTAGACTCCACCCTTTCCATGAATCGACAAGTCGTGCCATTGCTTCCACCGCTGCACTCACCACCAAACTAATAAATGCCATAAATCTTTTCTTAACTAGCCAAAACTGCCTCTCCATCGCCCTTGCCACCGTTGGAGCCAAATTAGATTATTGCAATGCTCTCTTTGCTGGCACCTCGGCCATAAATCTAAACAGGCTACAAATAGTCCAAAACAACGTGCTTCGAGCAGCCGTCAGCATCCCCAAAAGAGACCATGTCTCCTATGCTAGACTGGGCATCCATTGGCTCCCAGTTAAGGATAGGATCAACTTCAAAACCCTCACTCTAACCCACAAATGCCTCAGCCTCTCTGCCCCCTCCGACCATTCCGAAACCATATCCAGAGGTGCCTCCTCCTAATCAAAAAGAAGTCACTATGTCAACCAACTGCATATTCCTACCATCAAAAGAGCCAAAGCAGGGGGGATCAGTTTTCCATATTTAGCTCCCAAACTCTGGAATGCCCTGCCCAATGCGTTCAGAGCAGAATCCTCACTTTCCACCTTCCCTAAAACCATCAAAACCACCCTCTCCAACTAAACTCTCCCCCACATCCCTCCACCTCTCTGTCACTTTCTCTCCAGCTTGTTCTTCTCCTCCGGCTCCACTGTTGTGTTGTCTTTCTTTTTACTCTGTCTTGTAACCAAGTATTCTTACCCTGTAACCAGCAACTGTCTCTGCAACAGTGCCACGATGCTTCTGGGCTGCTACGCGCTTTATAAAAGCGAAAAAATAAATAAATAAATAAACTGCATTCATGACTAGACCCCAATGCACTGACATCCTAAGATCGTCGTTGTGAATATATGGAGAGGATAATATGAACCATTTTTATTCTTTTAACATTTCCATTTTATCTCGGGAGGATAGCTCAGGGGCAACGTACTCACCTTGGAAGCAAGACAACACGGAGCAACACAGGTTTGGTCCCAGGTTTGCGGGGTTAAGCGCGTTATAAATAACCTATCACATCATATCATGTGATGTATGTGTGATGGGTACCACTCGGAGATAATCAAACAATGTCAGCTACATTGCTGCAATGTCCAGTAGAGGTGTCCAGCAGCATGTTGACTACTCAAATAGCTGGTGTTGCTGCATCAAGTGGTTACTAATAAAGTGTAATATGAAAAATAGTCTTTATTGCCAAATGCACAAGTGAAATGCCATGCTAGGTGTTCTGGCCTTAATTTCAACGCATGTTTGTTATTTTGCATGTCCCGTAAAGGATCATTCTGATATGCATTGTTCTATGACATCAATATTTTAGTTCAAATGAAAGTCACACAACGTTGATCAGCTCAACAGCCTATCCCCGTATATTAGTGGGGTTCTTAAATCAGGCCTCATGAGACTGACTTAGTCCTAAAGTCAATCCTCGCCACATCACATTGCTACTGAAGACCTCTTATGATAAAGCCATGTTCATGTCTGGAATACACTGTGCTTGGTTTAGGAGAGTGATAACAAAGCCAGAACAAAGAAAGTGATGCGATGTGTGCGCTGTCTGTATTCTTACAGCAGCCAAGGAAGTGATTAGGTTTGATGGATAATGCAAATGTCCCATTCACAGTATCTAGTTCATTTGTTTTCACGGTTCTTTAAAAACACTGTTTTATTGGCAAAGATTTGAGACACGGATGAGCATGAACGGTATCCAGTGATTCCCTCGAATACAAAGCATCGAATGCAAAAGCCTCAGAAAAAAATGCATCGAAAAAATGCAAAAAACTGTATACAAAATAAGCAAAAATGTCTGTGAAGGTCGCCCTAACACTGCAACTCTGTTGCTTAATAAGAACGCCTGATACCGGATGAGTGTGCGTACAACTCTTTATTAAGGCTACAACTAACTTCCCTCATCGCCCCGGCACCCATCCCTAGCCCCGCGTCACTTCCTTCCAAACCGCCTCACTATGGCCACTTCCATTCCCAACGACAGTGATGGGCTAGACTACGTATACAACATCACAATGTCCATCCTGAAACTTAGTTTAAACCTTATTTAGGGGAAAGATAGGCTTTTAATTGTTTTCTAAAAATAGCCAAGGATGGAGTGGTTGGTCATTTCGTAATTAATGAACCACTACCCTTGCTTCAAACCTGTTATTTACATCAGCAAAATAGTTCAGAGATTCAACAAGCTCTGAAGGCAAAAGAAAGACAAAGAAGGGGTATTGGGTCCCCCCTAATTTCTCAGACTCACAAAAATGTCAAATCAGAGAAAGCACCAGCTGCTCAACTCAGTCCCTCAGCTTAACCTCTCCAGCTGCCCATGTGGTGCTAGTGGAATCCCTACCCAAGTGGAACCAGGGGTGCAACCCACACAACACCCCAGAACCATTTTCTAATCACTCAATTTCCTCTCATCCACAAGGACACAATGTCGTCTGTATTCGGTGTCAGGCATAGCTGTTTTGCAAAACTGAATTAGATTCTACTGGCATGTGCCCTGCCTTGAATGATCCTTTTGCATTTAGATCTTTGACACGCATGTAGCGCTGCATGCGACACAAGTGGTGTGGGGGCCATTAACACATTTATCTTAGAGGCCTTTTGCAGTAAATTGAGTGTTTCAGTAATCCGTGCACGGCCAAAGCAAACAGACATGGACTAGGCTGCTTCGTGGAATGGGGGAATTCTACAAGCCACTCCCACTTCCATTACTGAGCAGTCAAGCCTGACCCCAGGCCATGATTATCAATTCTTAAGCTTGTAGTCTGGGAATTAAATGTTAATGATGGCTCCGTGCCAATCACAGCTAAACTGCAAAGGGCAATCATCCAACAGCCTGGCCACGCTCCAACGTGTGAGTGGAAGGGGCGACGACCGCCTGCCCCGCGAGGCAATGTTGTGAGCGCTGTTTCCTATCGGCATGAGTAAATCAGAAGTGATAGTATAGTGCAGCCAACATCTGTTCCTCAACACTGCCTTGCTACATTGCGACTGCTAGCGGTTCAGGGAGCATCAGCCAATCAGGCGCCAGATTCCTGAGGGGATTAATTAACCAATGATGTCTCTAAAGCGGAAGACTTTCATCTACGTAGTGAAGTGCTGGATGTGATGCTTTCCAGGTCTTTTATCACACAAATAGCAACCAGACATGGGAAGATCCAAATGCTATTGGAAGCCACTTGAGTTTACTTGTTAAAAGTCTGATTCAGACCTTTGATTTCAACTAAAACCTGTTCATAGGCCAATATGTTTGCCGGAGAAAGGCTGCACAAGCAATATCTATATATTTATTATATTTCTTCAAGGAAAATTACAGGAAAAACAACGCATTTTTGGCACACACATGCTTTCAAAAATGCTTAACATTGACTTACAGAGCCGAGGACCAGTGTCCTTAACAATGGGTGAGAGGATGTGAATATAAAACCAAATTATGCAGGGAAGGCAGAAACATGAACCAATGATGATTACAGTAGAGCACGATATAGGAACAGGATAGTGGAGGAAGTGCTAGGTTTTAGGATAACGGGGTGAGGGATAAGTGCAGTGGAGTTGTTGTGGAGAGGTCGGGGGAGAGGGGAACAGGCATAGAATGTTATGCAAATAGTGCGGAGAGGGAGAGGAAGAGCATTCCAGAGTAAGAGAGCAAGAAGAGGAATAGAGCGGAAATAAGAGAGAGCGCAAGCGGTACAAGAGGTGGCAAGGAGGTGAGCCAAGGATGCTCGTCGGGACGAGGAGGGAGTAGGGAGTGAGATGTGCCGATAAGCAGGGTGAGGCAAGTCTGTGTACACTTTGGAAGATGATAATAATGCGTTTATACTCTGCCCTCCGTCTCATAGATAACCAGCCAAACTGAAGATGGGCTGGACAGGTGGAGGTGAAGTGGGCAAGGTTGAAGAATGTATGGACAGAAAAGTTGAAGACTTTGTCGAGAGGTGAAAAGCTAATTTGGGAAGGTCATAGAGTAGACTGGCACAATAGTCAGATCGAGAGAGTACTAAAGAGGAGAGTAGGTGCTTGTCAGTGTTAAGGGGAACACAATGTCTTATTTTTCTGACAATGAGAAGATTAAGTCTGACAACAGTGGCAGATATGGAGATGAAGAGCGAGAGGTTGTGCGATTAGGTTGAAGATAACATGAAGGTTACGAGTAGAAGCAGAGTAGGGAAGGTAGTGAGGAGACCAGAATAGAAGAGGGAGAGAGGAGGAAAAAGCCTGTTTGGATGAGAAATAAAGAATTTCAATCTTAGTTTCAATAAATCACAGAATTCCAGCCAAGTTTTAACTTGCAGTTAATAATGAAGAGTTTCATGGAGTTGCCTCTGTGATTGGTCGTGTACACATAACCTCACTCTGTCATGCCCTTACTAACTCACTGACTCACTTCCTGACTCACCCATTTACTTTCTCACTCATGTATGCATGGTATATTTAAATAGAAACTAAGAATAACCCGGAGAGGCACATTCACATAAATATATGCCTTCATGGTTTGACCAGCGGAGGCTCATACTGCAGAACACGATAATAGTTTTATTAGCAATCACTGGTTGGTAGCAAACACACATCAGTGAAGTAGGAAATGGGAGAGATTTTGAGCAAATAGAATTGTATTATTTATGACTTTCTGTTGCAAGTCAATTGACTCAACTGCGGTCACCAGCTAGGTTATTGGCCAGTCAGATACCCCTGCCTCACCACTACTACTCATGTGCTGGTGTGGTCAAGAAGCTGCAGGACAGTACATTTTACTTACAAGTAACAGAAGATACTCATGTTCAGGAACAGTATTATAAGCAACTAAGTCCTATACTAAATCAAAGAATCAGCAAAAGTTCTGTAAATAATTTAGTGGCAAGAAGCGTCTTTGAGAGTTGATGTGTGCTTGAGGCCTTTTGTGACAAGTGGTGTCAGGGGTGGGATTCATAAGGCCCCAAATCAGAGACGAGGGAGGAAAATGGGTAGGACATCAGGGTGGGAGACTCCTGTGTCACTGCAAACAGTGAACCCCTCGACCGAGAGATCTGAAAAGTGGGAGTAGAACTAGAATTCCTTTTACCAACAAAATGTGTGAGGGGGACAAAGAAATGTTGGTGTTGAACAGTTTGTCGAATCCTTGACCCCCCTATCTGCAAAAAGTAGTTTAACAGCTACATGAATTTTTCTTAGAAGGAAAAATTCAAATGGCTAATGAACACTGGGGAGCTATGTTTGCCTAGGAACCAGTCATGGCACCTAAAAAAGCAGCAAATTGAAACTTGGGAAGGAGACGAGAGTCCAAGCCTGAGGAAATCAAGTCCAGTCCATCAAGTTCATGAAATGAAGACTAGGGCGTCTTTACCGGCAGACTGGAGGAAGCGATGGCCAAGTCCACTTCCTAAAATATTAAGGCATTATGCCTGTGGGAAACTGGGAAATATTGCTTCCCAGAAAAACCCACAGAAGAGCTTTGGAGATTGGACACTTGAACCCATGAATACAACTCCTCCAAAAGAAATCGGGAAGAAGGACAGGGTGATCTCCAATACCTCCCCGACCTGTTCCCAGACGAGGAAGACATGCCAGAATCACCCACATGGACAGTCTATGCTACTGGCGTGAACTATCGGAAGTTTCATATGCCTTTAACCATCCGGGGGCATTCTGGCAAAAGCTCTTTTGGAGTCAGGGAGTAAGAGGATTGCCATTAGGACTGACATGATAACCTCTGAGGAACTTCAGCCAGGGTCCCAGTCCCAGATAATATGCATACATGGAGGCACAGATTTATATTCACAAGCCACTGTAAGAATTTAAGTGCTATAGGAACAGCTCTCCATGCCAATGCTAGTTATGCCACAATTCCCTAAAAAGCTTCACTTAAGGATAGACCTTTTCCTGTTGGACATTTTTGAGAAGATCAGATTCTCTTTCCCAGTGCACACATATGTAGCCAGATGCCATAAGGAAGAAAAGGAAGATATGAGAAGGGATGGAGGTGTGTGACCTGGTTAGGGGCCTGACCCTGTCAAGGGAGACTAGGTGCCCCTCTCACCCTGTGGTAAGAGGCCTAGCAGGGTTTTTGCCAGAGCTGATCCTTCCCCAGAGTTGTGGTGAGGGAGTTGGTAGGGTGCCAGTCCCTGCTATCTCTGCATGTGCTTGGTTACAAGTGATCGTCCCACACCTGTCAAACATAACACTCACCAATGTTTTGTATCTTCTCTTCCAGGAATTGAGATCCCAGAAGTCCTTGTGGCAGAGAATGAAAGATGCAACCCAATAGTGGGTGAAGCGGCAATGGATACGGAAGCAATGAAGCAGAACACACTGCTAACTGGCAAACGAGACACTCAGACTACCTGATTAAAGACTTTGAAATGTACTATTTTTGTCTCAGGAGGCCATCCCGAAACACTGGAGTACATGTATTGGAGAAGGGTGAGGGGCTTAAGAGGCATATAAAGACTTGCACCTGTATAACCCAACCCCTGGGGGAGAGTCAGGCCTAGATTGGCCTGGGGAACCAGGTCGGTACCAGAACCAATGGGAGGGAGAAGAGGAGAATAAGAGGGGATTCAGGGAGCTGAGAGTTGTGGGTTGTTCAGGTGAGGTCAATGGGAGGAGAAGGCAGACTGAGAGACCAGGTGGAGGAAGGACGGTACAGCAGTGCGTGGAGAATTAAAGAGAATGTGCAAGTTGCGGTATTGGTTGGTTAGAGAAAGTGGCATGTGGGTGTGAGTGGGAAGAGAGTAGGGGAGAGTTGTGTGGAGAGTACTAAAGCAGGAGGAGAGTATAGAACGGGGAGTGGAAAGTAGTATAGAGGGCAGTGGAAAAGAGTAGAGAGGTGATTGGAGAGCAGTATAGAAGAGAGTGGGGAACAGCTGAGAGCAGAGAGTAATAGATCATGGAGAGCACTACAGAGCCAGGGAGAGTAGCAGTAAATGGATGAACATTGGAGGGACAGGGAAAGGAAGAGAAAGAGAGAAAGAAGAGAGTGGGAGGACAAGAAGGGAAGAAATTAAAAAGAAATGAAAGGAAGGAAAATACATCAAGTCATGGAAAGCAAGAAAGTGGGAGATGAAAGACAGAGTAAGACCTGGGTGATTGGAAGTCACCACTTAATAAGCTCCTTCTTCTTGTGGGACCCAAGGTTAGGATCTACTCCTGAGGGAGTAAGAGGGATAAGACAGTTTCTTTTAGGCCCTCACCACTAGTCAGTCAGATTTTAGATAGTAGGGGTAACCGATCTCTATTGACCACCTTGGTACTTAGTGACTGCTGAACTTGGGTAGGAAAAGCCCACGTGAGACGAGAGAGAGAGAGCGACGGCCGTTAGCGAGACCCTACTCAAACATTTTAATAAAACACCTTTTTATCACAATTCCAATTCAGATTTTGTATTTCATTGAAAGACACATTTAGAAATGGAAATTTACCAGTCAACAACCCACCCTAGAGTGGTATTAAAATGCATAGTATGTATTGAAGAAGATGACAGAATGGCATTAACTTACAGTCCTCGCAGAGGTTCAGCTTAGAGCGGTTCCTGCCGTTGATCCCTTCAAACGACTCCTCATAGAGAGAGCCATTCTCTTTCTCTCCAAAGGTATGGAGATACATGGCTTTGTTCTCCATGTGTCAGGGTCGTGCCCACCTGCAAGCCAAGCACAACTGATTACTAGAAGAATAAACAAAGGCATTTAGCTCATTTTCAGAGGAAGAAGATGTGCAAAATATGTTCTACAGCTAATTCCGAAAGATTCAATTTGCTGCATTTTCTGAAATGATCTTTATTGTGACACATCCTACTTTACAGAATGTACTAAGCATGACATACTTTTATAAGAACATGATACACACATAAACCAACTATAAATTCCTGGTTTTTCTAATCCCTTTGGACAATGTGTGATAACAGCAGATGCGTAGATGGCGACTTTTCACAGACCTATCCCGCAGAAGAGCCGAAAGGACCACTGATGCCCTGAGAAAGAGCCAAAAGGCCAGCCATCCCCAGCCCAACAGGGTGCCGACATACCGCTGGATAGCAAGGGTTGCACATGGCAGCCACCTTCCCAATCCTAATAAGGATTGATGAAATCTACACCCCGACCCATTAACCGTGATATCCCGTAAACTACTATATGTGGGTCAAAACACGTGTCGGCTGACTTGTTTACACTGCTAATTAAATCATGTAAACCCAACTGGAAAATCAGAATCCGTATTCTTTTGCGAGCAAGGTATCCGGGTTCCACTGCTGACTTTTCACAGTGGGCTGGAGAGTCAATTGTGCCTTGCCCACTCCCATGCCCCGCCCTCCAAAAATGTGCATTAGCCACACGTATTACCCTTATTGTAGTTATTACCCATTGTATCGGTTAGTTCTAGGATTTGTAAAGGCTGTGTGGCAAAACAAGGGTGAAATTTCACTTAATTCTGTTTCTTGAATTATATTTAATGAGCACAATCTTTTTTACTTTCACAAACACGTTGTTAGGCATTCCAAGAGCCCCTTGGTAGGGCCAGAGTTGTATAAAAGTTTTAATAAAATAAATAAATATGCCAGTGCAATGTATTTAGGAGGTCATCCATGAAGGAACTCTATGTTAAATTTCATTAGAAGAGTTGTACTTTTGTTAACTTCTGCAAGCCTGCTGTTATCCCGCAACTGCACCTGTAACTTAGAACTCTATTAAAGCTACTGTGAGTGTGAGTGTGTGTGTGTGTGCGTGTGTGTTTGTGTGTGTCTTCAACAGTCCACCACTAGAAATACTAGGCTGGTGACAAGGTTGTCTGCCCCCATTTTCAGGTAAAGAGAGGGGGTGGGAGATGCACAGGGAAGCCTCTTGTGAGCTACCGTTCCCTTCTCCACTTCCAAATATCTCTCCATTACAGCCATTAATTTGGGGATTTAGATGGATTTTCTTAGATCAGATGGGGGTATTTGTTAAGGTGGTCTTTTAGTGATGGGGCTTATCAGAGGTACTATGTTTTGAATGGAAAATTAATGAATCGACTAGTACTTTTTTTTGATGGGTAGGGTCAGGTGACCAATGAATATTCAAGGTCTTTGCTTCGGTTTCCAGTGCAAATTCTGGACAAAGCGGACCACCCCAAAAGGCACTCAAAGACCCATATCGCTGTGACAGCAACATAAGGCTTCCCACCCACAGCACCCCAATACATAAATATTGAAGGGGCCTAACATGTAAATAAAAACAATGGGCCTGATTACACGGAAGGCGGTGAACCATGGCGCTATTAGCGCCATGGTTCATGCCGGTAAAATACCGGCACCGCCTTGGTGGAAAGGGGAATTACCGCCCCATTCCAAGGTTGGCGGGGCGGTAATTCCCCCTTCCACCATTGCCCTTCCCCATTTCCATTTTTGCCCCATAGGGCTCTATGGGAATGGGGAAGGCGCTAATTACGGTACCGCAAATTGCGGTACCGTAATTAGCTCCACTGGTCCCCTTGCGGGTTGGTTTTTAACGCCTGCAAAAAGCAGGCGTTAAATTCCCCAACCCGCAAAGGGACCTCGTAGTAAGGCGGTAAGGATTTACCGGTACCGGTAAAATACTGGTACCGGTAAACCCTTACCGCCTACCGTGTAATGAGGCCCAAGATCTGCTGCCTCTATCAGGGGCAGTCCAATGTTCTCCACGTGGTCTTGTACAGAATCAGCCAATTCGAGATGTGCTTCATTACCCCTTCAGTAATATATATGTCTTTTGGACATAGACAATATATCAGGGATATCCATTGTGGCACTAACTTGATTTATTTTGAACAAAACCTTACTACAAGTTAGTTTCCTAATGGTATATAAGGAGGTGCTACCTAGTTCCATTCTCAAATCAGCCAAAGGAACGGTTGTGGGTAAGCTCAGAAGTGACCTAAGTATTTTTCCTTCTAGTTTATCTAGCCAGCCCATGTGCTTTTCAGGAACCTTTTCTAAGCCATATAGCCGGTCTGATAGCACAGCGAGTAGAGTGCTCGCTTTGACGCAGGTTTAAATCCCAGCAGGTCCAAACTCAGCCTTTCATCCGTCCGAGGTCGATAAATGAGCACCACACACTGTGGGTAATAATTAGCAGCGCTCGGATACCTGAGGGTTCGTAGAGCTATATAAATGCAAAATTATTATTATTATTAGTGTAAATGGTACAATTGCTTTGGTATACACTTCCAGTAGTCCCTCTACCGAATCTCCACCAACTCTCTTAATGAATCCCCTCAATACCAGCCATCGTCGCATACCTTTAGCTTTAACATAGGCATAGTATTGAGAGGATGTAGTAATACTGTAAAACGGTAGCCCAAGATAGACAAAAGTTTTAACCTGCTCCAATTTTGTATCATTAAGGTGCTAAACCTAGTAGTATGCCGACCTTTACTCTGAATTTGCATAACTTCGGTCTTTGCATGATTGATCTTCAAGCGCTTGGCGGTCGCAAACTGGGCAAGGATGTCAATGGCTCTTTGTAGGCTAAGAAGGGTGCGGTCAAGTAAAACTTTGTCATCTGCATAAGTAATCCACTGTACCACCACTCCTCCAATATGTGGTGGAAAATTCTGTATCGTGCTTAATTTCTCCCCTATGTCAGCCACATAGAGGTTCAATAACAGGAGTGCAAGAGCGCACCACTGCTTTAAACCCCCATTGGTAGGCTGTAGGAGGAGATGTCCCCATTTTGTGAAAGACGGACCGTGACAGTTGTATTCGTATGTAGGGCCTTGATAAAGTGCAGCGAGCATTTATCAATACCCCATCGTTTTAGTTTTGACTACAAGATGTAACGGTCAACACAATCAAATGCTGTTGTGTAATCGACAAAACATATAAGAGGTCACCATCGGTCCCACTTAGAACATCAGTGGCTTACATACGTAAGGCCCACATAGCCTTTATGGTTGAATAGTCCTTCCTAAATCCTAGTCGATGGGGTTTAAGCAACTGTTTGCCACTAACCCATTTTTTCAACAATTGCAACAAAATAGTTGCAAAAATGTTGCTTCTAGTATCTATTAGTCTGTAGTTATTAGGATCTATGTGGGAGCCACGTTTATGCATCGGGATCAGCATTGAGTTAAGCCAACTCTGAGGAGCACTCCTAGTGTGCATATTTTGATGCACATTTCATGCAATACTCTAGGCCAAAATTGAAGGTTAGACTTCAATAAGGCATTGGCTAACCCATCCGGCACTAGGGTCTAGATGATTTTAATCTTGCCAAATATCACCAGTTATAATCTGAATCCCCTTGTGTTAGGACAAGGCCACAATCAGAACTGGCCAGTGGCCAAAACAACGGCTCTTCTGTCAAAGGTGCTCAAAATATTTTGTGCAGGGTTTGCTGTATCGATTTAAATTGTTGTCCTCGGTAACATATTCAAATGACAATATAGCATTACATCACATAACTAAAAACAAAATGACTTCCTTCAGTGGGAAAACGTACAAATAAGTGGCCTCACCTACACATTCCACAATTACGAGAAAGGCAACATTTAGAGAAGGCGAGTGTTTAGGAAAGCTGTGTGTCCTTGTGTATGGGGAAATTGTGATGATATGAACATGGTCCTATTTCTCTTTCTACCTTTTTGTTTATTTTGGTTGTCTATGTCTCAAGCTTGGCTACCTCAGAGTTTCAGCTCCTGCTAAAAAAAGCGTTATTACAACAGGTCAATCCCGAATATGGATCTATGGAGTCTGCAAAAAAAACCTCTTTAAAAAATAACGAATTCGGTACGGAATTATTCGCTCCCTTGGCCGGGCGTATTTTTCAGAAATGGTGACACTTTTTTACTAATGTGCTGACAGCCGCATATTTTGCCGTGGGGGTATTGGATAATGAGGACTGCGCGCCAAATCCATTTTATACCCTGGGCCACGGATGACCCGGTAATTAGTGCCGCGGAATTTCTGTAAAGCCGAGGGTCCCACAATCGCCAGGAAGAGTGCGCCGTCCATCAAGGCGACTAATGACCGGCCACCAACATGAAAGCAACGCTGAGCCTCGTCCCTGGCTGCCAGCCTGACCTGCGGCCTCCACTTCAGAACCCTGGCGAGGGATGGGATGCAGCTGACTGTATCAGTGTGAGCAGAAGGGGGAGGGGTGCTTTTGAGCGACCTGTGCTGGAAGTACAGCTTTTTCTAAAGCCAATCAGCATTATCAGATTAACTCCAGGTTCCCAGGGATGCCTGCATGCACACTCAGTCCTGGCCCAGGCAGTGAAAGGAAGTTCTTCATTGTGGAATTGATAATTTACACTGGCTGTAAAATGCCATCGATTTGAACAATAGCTACCCATGAAAATCACCCCAGTGGAGACTTGCAATCCCCACTATAGAACTCCATGCCACCCGTTGCTGGTTAAAGTTAGCACCCAAAACAGTATCATCTCTAAGCTGGTCTTAAAAAGTGCAGAACCCATAATTATCAGTTGCAATGGCAAGCATGTGTGATGTGCAGTGGTCTAAGTGTGGGAGGTGTGGGGGGAGTTTTGGTACTGTGTGCTTGTTGTAATTAAAAGGTGTTTCAGGAGGCATGGTACAGGGCATGAATCATCGTGCAGTAGAAATCTTTCCCTGGGATTTCTCTAAAACCATCTGACACGCCCCTAGCAGAGGGAAAAGGAGATGCTTATTCTATTTTTTTTTTTAAACTTTGTTTATTAAGGGAGCGGTTCACAGCAAGACAATTCTCATAAGCAGTGCAACACGGCATGTGTATAATTTCGACAATGACATATATCTATGGCAATGAGGCAGGCAACGTCACCTAAGGTGACGGAGTAGGTGTTACATTGGCATCACACATCAGATCACACAGGTACAGACTTAACAGCGACCATATATCTTTGGGACGACAGGGCGTCGGGACTGATAAGACAAAAAGTTCCTCATCGTCATTCACATACATAAGTCTTTCAGGAAGTTGGATCGGGTAGGCCCTGCGGCGGATTGCCAACATTTAAGGATGCAGCGTTTGGCAATAACACATGAGATATTAAAAAACCTTCTCGTGGTTTCTTTCACCTTTCCAGTGTCACCAAACATGTATTTCAGGGGGGACAGAGCGGCTGGGATCACCGTTATCTCCTCAAGGAGCTCAGCCACTCTCGCCTAAAGTCCGCAATAACAGGGCACGACCAGTATATATGGTACGCTCCAGCATCGGGGGCGCCACATTTCCAACATGTCCCTGTGCAACCCTCTACAAACTTAGCTAGCCGGGGAGTAATGTAACTGATTCAGGATTTTAAATTGAATCAGTCAGAGTCCTGAGTTCATAGAGAACGTTTTGGTGAGTTGACAATATCGGGCCCATCTCACGCCATCAATCTGGGTACCCACATCCCGTTCCCAGGTTTCTCTAATAGTGTTTTGTGAGGGGGAATGTGTTTGCACCAAGGTGTATAGCGACAAGACTCCCTTATTATGACCATCCGTCGTCATCACAGCTATAATGCATTTGTGTGTCTGGGGTTCTGCCGGGAAGGAAGGCCATTTAGCAGCAAAAGCTGCTCTCCTGCGATAGTATTGAAGGTGCTTAAGCTGGCCACCCCCCACTGCACCCATGAAATCTGTGAGTTCACAAAACATGCTATCGGGGAACATGCTCGCATCCTGAAAAACTTATTTGGGTCCCAGGTTCGCTGAAGGGCCTTGTCAAAGGTCGGGGAAATACTAGAGAAGTTCCACAGGGGTATATCTGGGTCATAGGGGATCTCCAGGCCAATTCTCCTGTAGATCCTGGACCAAGCTCGTGTGGTGATGTATATCGGGTCGAATGGGCAGATGTTACCATAAGTGGGGTTCAGGAGGACAGATCGTATATCATTAGGGCGGACTGCATGCTTTTCAAGAAGAATGTGTGGAGCTGTGTCTTCGGGGTCAAACCAATGTTTCACAAATTGTGCCTGTGCTGCTATACAATATAATTCAAAATCAGGTGCCGCAATACCGCCCTGTGAGTATGGCTCCCACCATCTTGTCCCAGCCCAGCCCAGCAGTTTTCCTGTTCCAAATAAAGGAAGACGCCAATGATTTAAGTTTAGCAAAAAAGGGTTTACCGGGCCAAATCGGGATGTTGTTGAAAAAATATAAGAGTTTGGGTAGAACTACCATTTTAAGTAGGGCCACTCGGCCATATAAGGACAGAGGGAGATTAGCCCATAGTTGGAGCTTGGTCGTAAGAGTGAGAAGTAAGTCGCTGTGGTTATGCGAGGACAGCAGCTGTCTATCTCTGGCCACCATGATTCCCAGGTATCTTACCTGCGTGGGGGCAGGCTTAAACTCTGTAATATGAGATAGGTCACCTGTATTAGGGGTCAATGGAAATATTTCAGATTTTGGGACATTGATTTTATATCCTGAATATTCCAAGAACTCGTGTATATCAGACATAATGTGTTGCACATTCTCATGTGGGTCCCAGACATATAACAACGTATCATCCGCGTACAGTGATATAATTTGGGGAGGGCCAGCCATCCTGAGACCTCTGTGTGAGTGGTGCTGACGGATATATTCCGCCATCGGTTCAATAGTGAGTGCAAAGAGAATGGGCAAGAAAGGACAGCCCTGTCTGGTCCCTCTGTGTAAATGGAAAGAAGGGGACAAGGTGTTATTAGTTAGGACCTTGGCAGATGGTTGGGTATATAGTAGCTGGACGCATTTAATAAAGTACGGCCCAAGTCCAAACCTCTCGAGTATCAGGACAAGGTATGTCCAGGAGACAGAATCAAATGCCTTTTCGGCATCTGGGGCCAATACAGCCGCTTTTGCCTCCGGATCTATTTGCGCCAGAACATTAAATAATCATCTCAGGTTTAAAGCTGTAGATCTGGTTGGTATAAATCCAGCTTGGTCAGGGTGGACCAGGATTGGCATGTACGGCAGGAGTCTGGTGGTCAGCACCTTGGTGAAGATTTTCACGTCAGTGTTGATTGGGAAGAGGGGCCTGTAAGAGGCCATATCCTGTGCTGGTCTGCGTGGCTCCAGAAGGACCGTAATGACTGCTTCACGCATTGAGTCTGGAAGGATACCACGATTCATAGCTTCTTCCCACACTTTCAATAATAATGGGGCCAGCTCACCCTGAAATTCTTTGTACAGTTCGGCAGTCAGGCCGTCTGAGCCGGGGGCGCGGCCACCGGATAGAGATTTAATGGCCGCAGTGAGTTTTTCGATAGTAACGGGTTGATCCAAAATGTTTCGTGTCGTTTGGGTAAGTGTTGGAAGATCGAGGGAGTCTAGGTACCTGAACGTGTCTTCCCTGGTTTTAACATCATGATCAGAGTACAGAGCAGAGTAGAAATCAGCAAAAGTAGAATTAATGTCCCTTTCTTTATTGACCGTGACCCCAGCCGGGTTCTGGATACTAGCGATTGGGTTAAGGTGCCTGTCTGTTCTAAGCATGTTAGCCAGAAACCTACCAGCTCTATTACTCTCCCCGTACCTGTGGGCCTTAGCCGGGGCAGCCATGTATAAGACTTCCCTGTTGGCTAACTCATTGAATTCCTTAAGGGAAGCGTATGCCTTAGATAGGGTTTCCTTGTTCAATGTGGCGCTATATTCCGTCTGTAATGCGTCTATTGTGGCTTCGGCCACACCCAGTTCCCTTCTCACTGCTTTCAGCATACCCGTAGACTTACCCAGTATAGTACCCCGAATCCAAACTTTGAATGCCTCCCATAGGGTAGCATAGGTGCTCAACGAACCCTCGTTCAGCTCCAGAAATTCCTCAATTTCAGTATGTAATGCCTCACAGATATTAGGGTCCCTAAGGATCGCAGAGGGCATTCTCCACCTTTTAGCCGGAGGTGGGGAGTCATCTAGGCTGATGTCTAGTGTTATCGGTGAGTGGTCTGAGAGCCTGCGGGGGTGTATTGCACAGTCAGCGATCGTCCCAGAGAGGGATGAATTAATGAACCAATAATCTATACGTGAGTGGGAGTCATGAAAAGATGAGTAGAAAGTGAATTTCCTCTCATATGGATGTAACGTGCGCCATGCGTCAATTATATCGGCCTGTTCCATCATCTGTCTAACAGTAAGAGCCACTTTGGACAGGGCCCTGGGGGAGGTAGATGAGCGATCCATGGAGTGATCAAGTATCATATTAAAATCCCCACGCCATATTATTTGCGCCTCCCCCGATGTGGACAGCATATCGAGGATTGTGCAGTAAAATAGCGGATGATCTATATTAGGACCGTATGTGTTAATCAGTAATATTTGCCGTCCCGCCACCTCCCCCCATACCAACACGTATCTACCCAGAGAGTCTATCTTACTAGAAAGATACCTGAAGCATAGCTTGGGATGTATAAGTGTAATGTTTATTCTATATAATGCAGCAGATTAAGCCGAAATCTAACCATACTTTTGGCCATCCAGCCATATTTCAGCGCATTTCACGTCCCTTTGCAGAAATATTCTGACCTTACAGGGTCGCAGCCGGGGTCAAAGCAAAATGAAGCAGGTCAGTAACAGCAAAGCGACATACAGCATGATACCGAAATCAACGCAAAATGCAAAAATCAAAAAGTACAGTTCTTGTCTTTGCAGATATAGGGCCTCATTACGACTCAGGCGGTAAGGGGTTTACGGCGCCGTAAACAGCGCCGACCCTTACCGCCTGAGTACGAGGTCCCTTAGCGCCATGGAGCTTTTAACACCTGCTTTTAGCAGGTGTTAAAATCCATGGCGCTAAGGGACCATGGAGTTAATTACGCCACCGTAATTTACGGTGGCGTAATTAACACCTTCCCCACTCCCATTATGCCCTATGGGGCAAAAATGGGAATGGGGAAGGGTAAATGGGGATTGGGGACTTACCGCCCCGCCAAGGTTGGAATGGGGCGGTAAGTCCGCCAACCACCATGGCGTAAACGTAGTTTACGCCATGGTGGTAAAGTCACGGCCCAGGCGGTAACTTACCGCCTGGGTCGTAATGAGGCCCATATTGATCCGGTAGGAGTTTGCCGGCCCAGAGAATTAAGGACTGACTGCTTAACGTTAACGATAAGGCAGGTTTGTCCAGCATCAATGGCCGTCATTAGGGGGTTGCCGGAAAACCCGTAACAGCCGTACCACTGCCTAATGTCCCGGTACCACCGGAATATCACAAGGGTGGAGGTAACGGTTACTTCCCATTTCCATGGAACCGGCAAACCCAGCAGATCAGGACTGTCGTGGGATCTGTGGTCCCTACCGGCATCGCTGTATTATGGCTGTCTGGGAAGGGTGCCGGTAAATTGCTACCGGCACCCTTATTTCCATATCATCAGGCTCATAATGAGGCACAATGTGAAAACATGCTCAAGGATTCACACATAATCTGATAGCTGTGTACGAAATGCCGACTTCTTCCTTCCGCTACTTCTAAAAAAAAAAACATTCTTGAACGATTTCTTTTTTGAAATAAGTAGAGTAACGGTAAATCTTTCAATATTAAAATGTAAAAGCACTGCTCCCAACTGTTGCCACACACCTCGACCACTGGTGATGTGCGGATAGTAAGAATTATGTAAGAGTGATGTGTTTCATGAGTTAAATGTGTTATGGCAGGTGGTATTTTCTAATTATGAGGGTACATTCTTACCCGCCACAGTGATCATTCGGCTGGTGGAAATAACAGGCGCACATGTTTTTGCCACAGGGAGGAGTTAACTTCCCTGTATCCTTGTTTATTTCTGATGGTTAATCCATGTTTCCAGCAGATTATAGCAGTGATCTTACTACCTGTGGAGAGTTTATTGTGGTAAATAACACCAGCTCTGTTGTTTTCCTAATGTGGAACAACGCACCTAACAAGAATAAGCAGGCAATTCACAAATAAGTTAATATGGGCAGCTCTTTTTGTGTTTAAATATTTTTATTAAGAGCAGTAAGTATATAAGGTTCATACAATAAGTGGAATGGCTAACAAAACAGAGTAAATGCTAATACTAGGCTTGAGTAAGGCATTCATGTATCACATTAAAGAAACATTATAGAAACCATATATAGCATGCATGAATGCTATGCTCTAATGCATGAAATGCAAATCAAAGTTAAGCTAATAGATTTATAATTTATTTATGCTAGACATGAAATACACCCAGACACACAGGACTAACATGAACAGAATGAGGGTTTGGGAAGGGCAACATTTGTCAAGGAAGATCACAATAATAAATATGGTCTACATTATTCACCAGGTGTTACTTTTCCCAAGAAATCTAAAAATAAGTACCATTTCAATTCATGTTTGTGCAGCAAGGGTGGAGATACAGCAATTCATTTTTTCATTCTATGAATATTACAAACTGAGTTCCACCATGCATTAAAATGTACAACTTTGAGATCTTTCCAATTGGAAGTGATAGTCTAGATTGCTATGGCGATGAATAGATCAAACAGATAACATGTATTTGTATCCATAGCAGGTTGAATAATTTTGGTACCCTGAAACAAAACGGTAAAGGAAAATGCCAGTTGTACCTGAAAAATACATTCAAGAGTTTTCCCAACTTTTTCCAGAATACTTTGACGTGAGTGAATTCAAAGACAATATGATTGCAAGACCCTGGAGAGCAGAGACAAGACCAACATTTATCATTTTGAATTACTCCTCCTTTAAAAAGCATTAGTAGATTAATGTAGGCTCCATGGTGGAAGAAAAACAGCGTTTGAAGTAAACTAGCTTAGACCATTGCTGTAGTAAAATAAGTCCACATTGAAGGCCATTGCAGTTGGGGATCATTTAAGGAGCAATCAATGTTCCAAGCCTCTAGGCATTTAAGTAGGGCTCCATCATTCGACACAGAAGAACACACTTTATAGAACATGGATGCTGTAACATTAGGCTTAGATTAATGAAGTAGTCTTTGAGCCTGATAACCATTCATATTAGAGACTAATGCATCATAATGTTCCACAATAGCATTCATTAAACTTACATTTTACTGCAGAAAGGACATTGGCGCATGATATTTGGCCAAGAACTCATAAAAGTAAGAGGAATACCCCGAATGAACAATTGATCAACAAACTTAATACCAAGAGATAGCCATGGTCTCCAACAAATAATTCTTCTGTTAATTTTTATCAGGGGTTTCATCCAAATATACTGTCATATAAACTGGGATCTTTTTGTGCTCGACGAGAATACATATGATCAAAGGTATATAATAGAAAGATTGATACTAGTGCTGGTAAAGAAGCTAAAGTCATTTTTGATGAGAGACAATCCATAAGGGCATGGGGGGAGACCATCACTCTCTCAAGCAGAAACCAATTTGGTACATTTGGATTCGTGGGTATAAACCATACTTGAGCTTGTCTTAAAACAAAGGCTGAATGATATTTTCTATAATCTGGGATCCCAGCTTCACCCTGAGATCTAGGCTTCTTGGGTTTACACAATGAGATTCTATGTTTCTTTAATATGGGCAACTCTGACCTCAACTTGACATGCTCCATGAGAGGGCTAGTCAATTCACAATGAGGTTACTATGAGTAACTCAGAAGTACTGCTGGCTTGTTAGGAGTAAAACAGGAGTAGATTCTTAGCACATTGAATAGGCCTCTGAAAGGAGTAAATCAGAGAGAATCAAAGTTGTGAATCGACCCTTAATTGATTTCATTAAGAAGCAGATTCTCTAAGGTAGCGGTGAGTCACAGAGTTCAAAGAGTTCACGTCACTCTGGGTGAAGGCCGACACAGACAGTACAAGCTTACCTGATTACCTGCATTGTGTTTTCATCATATTCACTTGTCTTCTATGAACAAGGAACCTCTACTAATGGACAGACTGCACAATCTACTGACGCCTGATGACATAAGGTCCTCTCCTATTTTCTCTTCTCGACCCCTCACTCTCTTGCATTTTCCTGGTCATCTCGGAGGCGTGGTTTGAAGCAGTATTCTATGGGTTTTTTCTTTCATGCCACCCATTTCATATTGTTAGTTGTTCGCTAGTAGGCGGAGCTAGCCATGTAAAAAACCTAAGCTATTAACCAGGAATAGCAGACATAGGGGAGAGGGCATATGATGCCTGCAGGTGTTGTTTGGTTATTTGTCCTCTCGTGTCAATGCCCATGGCCATGATAAGGCCTATGCAACTTCCTTCCCCATCCCTGTCCCTCTCGTCCGAAACCACACCCATTGTTGTCAATAGGCTGCATGTCTCACAGACGTATCAGCAATCCTGTGATATTCAGCCGATTGACACTAGAGCAGGGGTCTGCAACCTGTGGATCTTCAGATGTTTTGGACTACAAACCTCATCCGCCCTATCAAGCACAGTCAATGGGGAGCAATTATTGGAGTTGTAATAATATGTAATATAATTAATAAAGCACAGAAACCACAGCCGTAAAGGCATCGGGGCACTAGAGAAACCAGTAAGGAGAAAAAAGAAAGGAAGAAAGAAACAAAACCTTCCGGGCTCAGATCAAGAAGGCCTTGAGTGCTCTGCAAAACCGAAGATGATCTGAAATCTCTGTTAAAGGACCTGAATGCGAATTCCATAATACTGGAGCAAGAACTGAGAAAGAACATCTTCCTGCTCGAGCTTTCAAAAACGAGGTGCTTTCAGCAAATTAGCAGAGGAAGAGAGTAAGAAATACACAGGACGATAGGATTGTAGGAAGATGGTCATGGATGAAAAAAAAGCACAATGTGCAATACACAATGGGCCTCATTACGAGATTGGAGGTAGCCATGCCCTAAATAAGGGCATGGCTACCCCCAAACTCGGGTCCGGCTTCGGGTCCCACGAAAGGGGAATTACTGGGCCATTCCGGCCTGGGCGGGCCCGGTAATTCCCCTTTCGCGGGACCCGGCCCCTGTACGTCCCCATTCCCATTTGAGCCCCCATAGGGTCAATGGGAATGGGGAGGATGGCAGTAGCGGTACCGTTCATAACGGTACCATTGCTACCATCCTGTTCTGCTTGCGGGTGCTACTCTGCATGCCTGGTCTGACCAGGCGTGCAGAGCGGCACCCGGTACAGAACTCATAATGTGGTGGTACAGTGATAACGGTGCCGGCAGCACTACCCGCGCCGTTATCACTGTACCGCCACTGTTGTAATGAGGCCCACTTTCTTAAACTTAATCCGACTCTTGACAGGAAGCCATTGGAGTTTGGCTAGCAATTGCAAGGCTGAGGACTGGAATGGGGCATTAAGTGCAAAGCGTGGAGCAGCAGCTTGGAGGACTTGAACACGGTGGACCAAAAAATCAGGTCGGCCCAGATAGATACCATTACAAAAGTCTAAGGTGCCTATAATGGATTCTGTGACTACCAATGGCCAAAGCTGCAGAAGCACAAAAGGAAGAACTTTCCTGAGAAGTTGCAGTTTATGGAAGCCTGACCTACAAACTGGTGCAATCTGCCCCTCAGTTTAACCGCTAGGCTATTAACCAAAAGGCTAGGAGAGGGACACGATCCCAATGAGTCAGGCCAGGTGTCACTTTGCCACAGAGAATACGCCTCAGAGGGGCCGGCTACACTGATCTCTGTTTTATCGCTGTTAAATTTTAGCCAATTTTGAGACATTCAATGGTCGATCTCAGCAAGACAAGGTCTAAGCTTATATGGAGGGTCTAAAGTCGAAGTATTCTGTTTAAATATGAATTGAGTATCATTGGCGTAGGTATAAAAGCGTATGCCAAACGACTCAATTAAGTTGACCAAGGGACGCAAGTATAGATTAAAAAGCAAAGGTAACAATGAGGAGCCATGCTGCACCCCACATAGGATTTGCATAGTCGGGGCAAGGAAACTTGAGAGGGACACAGTCTGCATGCGGTCCTGCAGAAAGGAGGAAAACCAGGCCCAGACAAGGCCTGACAATCCTGCATGTTCCAGGCGTTGTAGGGGGATAGAGTGGTCCATGGTGTCAAACGACACAGAGAGGTTAAGGAGAATAAGGACTTCATCCTCCCAGCGGTACTGGCCCAAAATCTTCCAGGATCGAGACCAGGACCAATTCAGTTCCAGTCAGTGGTCTGAAACCATACTGGAAAGGATGCAACCTCTCGTTCTCTAAAAACCTAAAAAAGCTGGGGAGCAACAAAGGCTTCCATCAGCTTCATCATAGCTGGGAGAAGATAGATTGGGTGGTAACTGGCAGGGGACACATGATCCAATAAAGGCTTCTTCAGTAGAGGAACAACAATCGCATGTTTCAGGGGAGCTGAATTAACCCCACTCACAAAGGAGTGTTGGATCGCCACAGTAAATAGTGCATTTGCAATTAAAGGCAGTAATTGCAGCAGATGCAGAGGAATAGAATCAGATGGTGAAAAAGATTGAAGTTTGCACAAGAGTAACAGTATAACCTCATTAGAGCCTGGGTCGAAACAGAAGAAGCCTTCACCACTGAAAGAGGGTTGGGGAGAAAGCTGGCCAGACCCGAAGCCAGTAGACATAATCAGTGTTCTAATCTTCTTCATTTTTTCACCAAATAAAACACTAATCACATCACAAGTTGCCTGAGAGTGAGAAGGATCAAACAGGGAGAAACAGGAGCCGGGAGCTCCTACGTCAATCTAAACTGTTCCCGTGATGCGCAGGATGAGGTAATAATACGGTCTGTGTAATGCTGAGATTTTGCAGATTTAACTGCCAATTTATATTGAGACAAAGGGCCTCATTATGACTTTGGCGGTAGCCATGCCCTTGATAAGGGCATGGCTGCCACCAAAACCGGGTGCGGGTTCCCTGAATGGGGAATTACCGGGCCATTCCGAGTTTGGAGGGCCAGGTAATTCCTCCTTCAGGGAACCCGGGCCCGGACCTTCCCCATTCCCATTTGGGCCCCATAGGGATCAATGGGAATGGGTGCAGGGAGCTAACAATTACGGCTGGCCTGTTGTTAGCTCCCTGGCCCCTCGCGGGACCCGGTAAGGACGTCTGGCAAAATCAGACGTCCACATTGTGTTCTGCGAGGGAACCTCGTAATGAGGCGGAATGGGTTTAACGGGTCCACCACCATTAGCGGCACCCGTTAACCCATTTCGCCAGGGTCGTAATGAGGCCCAAAATCTCTTCATATTCCGCTTCGGCTAGTGCCTCATAAGCAACCGGCCATTTATGCTTGGCTCTACAACACTTCTGCTTAAGAGTTTTCAAGTCCAGCGAGAACCAGGGAGCTGAAAGTTTTTGGCGACACACTTCTTTCTTCAGAGGCGCCAACAAGTCGGCTGTAACAACATACCTGATATTAATACGCCACAAGCATCATCTTGGTTCCCTAGATGAGCTGTCGAGACATTAAGCTTTAGGGCATCAGTCAATTGCCCAGGAGAGACTTTAGCCCAGTGGCGACGGTGGGAAATAACTTTTTCCCGGAATGCCTGTTTACGCATAGGCAAGGCCATCAGGAAAGACAGCAAGAACTGATCAGACCAGATCACTGGTGGGGGGGGGTGGCAGTAAGAGATGCCTCAGAGACAATTAAATCCAGGGTATTGCCTCTGTTATGAGTTGAGTTGAAAGATGGTTTTGCAAATGGAAATGGCAATCTGCCAACCTCGATATTAAGTGAGATGCCTGTAGATCTTATGCCTGGTTGGCACCCATATGAAAATCACCCAGCAAAATCAAATGAGTGTAAACAAGGACCAAATCAGTTACCATTTGATAATAACTGTTAAAAAAAAACATTAGTTTGGGAGGGTGGACGATAAACCAACAAAAGATGCACAGAAATATTGCTTGAAGGCTGTATCACAATAACATTAGTTCACAGGGAATATCGTAATCCAGCGGGATGAAGGAGCGCTTCAAAGATGCTAAGAGACCCCCTCCTTTTTGATGACTTGGCTGATCAGCCAGAAGAATTAAATAAGAAGGGGGCAGAAGCTAGACAATGCCGGGACCAGAGGCGTCCGAAAACCATGTCTCAGGGAGGCAAAACATTTCAGAAATCTCCTGAGGATGTGCTCTGGCAGAGCGGGCCTTAATCAGGACGCCTGGTAAGCGCCAGTCTGTGGTCATCTTACTATATGGCCAACTGCACCCTTCAATCAGTGTGTTAACTACCCCAGGTAGCTCACATGGCCAGTCCAGAGGTAGACCCTAGTCACATGGGCACGTTTAATCAGCTCAGCCCGACAATATTTAATAAAACTATTACAGGACCTAAAACTATACTGGAACTGATGCTGGGGGAACAGCTTAGGGGCTTTATTTTGGACAGCATCAGCACCCCATGGCCCCTTTGGGACCTTGACGGGCCCAGAGAGGCTTGATTTTGCGCGCCCAATGATCGCATCAGGCATGCCCCGTTGTGCCCGCCTGCTGCGCTGGAGTGTCTCCCGGCACATAAGTGCTAACAGGAGGATCGCCTGACCCGCCACATGAGCAGGATAACAGACACTAAAGAAATACTGCCGTTCACAAGGTCATAGGGACTCACATTTGTTTTGCAGAAGTTACCACTAAAAAACACGAGGATATTTGGGGGTCAGGTTAAATAAAACAGGTATCACATATGCCTTACAAATATAAAAACAACTAATTTCCCACACAGAGATGTTCGCCACACGCAGCATGGAGGAGAACATATACATAGTCCTCCTTACTTGAGTTGAAGTCCAAAACATTTGAAAAGTCACAGGTTGCAGATCCATGCACTAGAGGAACTAGAAAACATAAATATGACCTCACAGGGGTCAATTATTGACTCACATGTATGATGTTGATGCACATCACCGCCCGTATCTGGAAGCTGCAGTTAGTGACAGGGGAAGTCCTGTTAACTTTTTTTTGTTTTCTTTTTTATTCATGCGCCTATTTGCTTCATTTTGTGGGTAGTTTGGTCCTTTTTCCAAACTGATAGAGCTTTTCCTTTTCCATTTTGGAGTCCTCTCTTGGGACTGTGTAGATTATGGGAATATAAAAAGCTTTGAGGTGATTCTATTTCAAACACACACACACGCACACACACACACACACACACACACACACACACACACACACACACACACACACACACACCACACTGACCCTCCGCATACCGTCCACTGACCCACACACACTCTTACTACCTCCTGCTTTCCATCCTTGTTTAAACATTCTACCATTCTCCCTATCCTAAAGCCCCACTTTACCCATCTTGTCCTGCCAACTTTCACACCATTTCTATTCTTTGTTTTCTTTCTAAACGCTAGGAGTGCACTGTCTACTCTTCCTATCACAAACTTCTCTCAGTTCTTTCATCTCTCCAATTTGGGTTTCACCCTTCTAACACCACAGAGATTGCCCTCGTGCATGTCACTAAAACCCTTCTTACTGACTGTCACTTCAAACCAGTTATCTTCAAACTTTTTTGTCCCAGGCCCCCCCTGAGCAAAGTGTGGGCAGGCTGGGCTCCCCCCCATAAATGCTCAATGGCTAGTACATCACACTAGTACGTCACCACATCCTGCTCCCAGTATAGTCCCTGCCCCCCACCCCCACCTGCTCCCATCACAGTCTCTGGGCTTCCTCCTCCCACTCCTAGCCCAGTCCCTGGGCTCTTGCCACTCCACCACAGTCCCTAGACTCCCCCACCCTGCACCCAGCACAGTCCCTGGGCTCCCTCACCCTGCTCCCAGCACAGTCCAAGGGCTCCCCCTTAGCCGGCTCATCCTAGCCCACTCCCTGCATAGTCCCTGGTCACCCTATGCCACACCCTGCATAGTCCCAGGGCCCCTCACCCTCTCTAAAAACAACGCCAGGGTTCACCCAACCCCTCCAAAATCAACCCCAGCCCCCCGCCCCCTTACCTCGTATAATCCTGGTCCCGTTTTGTTACTGAAACTACATTCAAACATCCTGGAAGTGCTGCCTCAGGAAAGGGACAGAGAGTGTTTGCAGGGTGTCTATTTCCTGCATCAGCCACTCGCACTGACCCTAAGCTTTGCCCCTGTTACACTGAGCATGTGTGGCGGGGGGCACGTTAGGATTAGATTTGCACCCTTTTTATTAAAAAATACAAAAAAATAATGATTTCTTTTTGCTTATTTCAGACTGGTGTCCCACGCCCCCCTGGCAAACAGACTGCGTGCCTCCCAGTTTGAAGACCTCTGCTCTAAACTATCCTCTGGTCTCATTCTACTCAATCTCTTGGCCTCATTTGATACGATTGATCACTTTGTTCACCTTTCCACACTCACTTTGCTTGATTTTTCTGTCTTGGTACTTAAATGGTTTAATTCCTAGCTCTCTAGTCTCTCATGCTCTGTCCCCTGGTCTGGTAAAACTTCATCGCCCCCACCCTTGTCTGGGATTTACTCAAGGCTCTGTTCTAGGCCCCCCTTCTCTTTTCACTCTCTCTTTCTACTCTTATTGCCTCTTCCAAACTTGTGTTTCATATCTACACTGATGGTACTGACATTTTCTTTTCCTTCTCCTTTTCTCACTCGCTTCATACTAAGGTCGCTAACAGTCATTCTGCAATCAAGCTATGGATGTCTTCTCATTTCCTCTACCATAACCCCTCAGAAACAGAGGATCTTTTCATTCCTGCTATTTCTATTGCCTCAACCCTCACTCAGCCTTGCCTTTCTTTCCTCCTTATCCCCTCACATTCTCTTCCTCCGATCGTAAGCTAGGTGTCATCTTTGACCCTCCATCTCTTTCTCTCTTCACATTTCTAACATCGCTCGATCATCCCGCTACGCTTTATTTAATATTCCTCGCAACCGCCCCTATCTTTCTTTTCATGCTACTAACTTCTTATCTCCTCATTTGTTTTTTCCTGTATTGACTATTCCTCAGCTCTCCTTCTTGGTCTTCCTGAATCTCATCTTTCCCCCCTGTGATCTGTCTACAACTCATCTATACGTCTTCTTTTCTCTCTCCCTCTTGTAGATGTTCTTTTTTCCTCTCCATGTGTCTCCTTCCATTCGAGTCGTGTATTCTTTTCAACTTTCTTTCAATCGTCTTTAAGTGTATCCATGTTCTCGCTCCTCTTTATCTATTCCCGCTTGTCTTACTCTACTCTCCAGCCCGTGCCCTGCATTCCCAGAATCAGTTTCTACTATCTGTCTCCACCTTCCTGTACCTCCTCTCGTTTCTGTTCCTTTGCTTTACTTGCTCCTATTCACTGGAACACCCCTTCTCTCTCCATCTGGTCCTCTTCTTCCTTATATTATTTTCAAACAGATCTTAAAACTAACCGTTTATCCACTTTCCCCAACAGTTGATTTCATTTTCCTGCTTGCATACTGATTAGCTCTCAATTTCATGATTGTGCCATTTTTTTAAAAACCTGTCCAGCGCTTTGGGAAAAGCACTATGAAAATCAAATACAATACAACATACAAAAGCACACTGCCCGCACACTAACTTTCCCCACATGCATATGGGAACACAGTGCCACCACAAACATTTGACCACATACCCTGCTCCCTCATGCACACTAACTGCCTCTGCACACACTGTTACTCCCCCACACAAACAGCTCTCACACATGCACTCTGCCCCCACACACACACAACCCCACCACACACACTTCCCTCACACATTGCCTACTCATGCTTTCCACACACACACACTCGGCATCCATGCACCAACTACCCACACACTAATACTGCCAAAACTCACTGCACACACTGCTTCCCACATGTACACAGCTGTCACCCACCCACTCACACTTCCCTTCAAACATTGACTATTTCCACGCACATTGCTCCCACACATCTGCTCACTGCCCCTCCACACCTTTCCCAAACATGCACTGCCCCAAACACTACTCAGTCACACTGCCTCCTGCACATAACTCCCCCAAACACTGACCCTACTCACACTGCCTTCCAAACACACCCCAACTGCACACACATGCCCGTAAACTGCCCCATGTACATATAGCTGCCAAACAAACATACTGCACTCACGTGCTACCCCACACATTGCCTCTACACACACAAACACATATACTGCCCCCACATGCACTGACCCCCTCACACACTTCCCACCACACATCCCCCCACACACACACTCTGTCCCCACACATGCACACTCTCTCCTATCACAAAAACACACACCCCTGCACACTGCCCTTACTCGCTTTCTGAACACACCCACTACCCATAAATACCCCCATTTGCCCCAATACAGAGCTGCCCACATACATTGCCAGCACACTCTCTTACCACACACACTACCCACACACTACCCACCACATAACACTTCAACCACTCTCCACACACACCTTTCACATGCCTGGCATACAATGCCACCACACATAATGCCCATACACACACACACACACACACACACACACTGCTCCCAATGCACACACTACCTGCTACACACATACACACACACACACACACACACTCACACCCCTCATACATTGCCACACACACTTCCCACACATGCTTTCCACACATGCAGTGGCCATACACACACAGACTGCCCACACACACTAACACAACCTCACAAGAATATTCACCCCTCACCCCAAACACACTTCTGTAAAGAGGGACTCCTTTACATGAGTAATCTGAAAAAGGTACACTAAAGATTGCATTGAAGAGTAGACACTGTGCAAGAAAAAAACACTACTGTGTTAACTCCCCACAGCTGGGAGACAGCAATTCAGACAGTCCTGCAAGCTGAACTGGTTGAAAAGTTCTCAACTCGACCCATAACAGGCTACAATAGTTATATAACTAAACACTCATTAACATAATCCACATGGATTACATTTTGGGGCAGGTCAAAAGGAATGATTGGTAAGACATCATCAGGCTCTTATATTGCCCCACACATTGATCATTTTTGATTGGGCAAACGCATTTCCTGAAAAACAAACCCACAACACCCCTTTAACGTCATAATATTCCCCCCCCCCAACAGCTCCTAGTTACATCATTAAGCCAACCAGATTGGCTGAGATAGTTCAACTAACAAAATAGCTACGTAGCTACAGGTTTTAACTGGATTCTGTTGTTTGGACATAACACAAGCTCAGCATAATAGTGCCATGGTTGGACACTACATCCCAGCGCTCTGATTGGTTCTCCTTATCCTTTGTAGCTCCCTCTTTGCATCGAGCCAATTCTAGTTGGAAAAAATGTCATGCACCACCGTTGGTGAATTTGTATTTTCTGCTATTTAATTCTCAATTACTATTGTAGGTCAAATAGTGTCGGGCAAACTCTATTCATCTACGCTTGGCAAAGGAAATGCCGGCTGGATTGCTGCTTGGTTAGGTGTACTCAGGCCTCCCCACAGCCCAAAAACATGAGAGAGACCGTTGCCACACCTCAAACCATGCGCATGTACCTAGACATTAATGGCTCTTTAGCGGTGAGTTATGATTAAGAAAAGATGTGAGAAAGCAGTCTAACTACCAAGACTGTAACTCACATCTTTTCCTAATCATAACTCACAGTGAATGAGTCATTAATATCTAGGGACATACGCATGGTTGGAGGTGTAGCAACTGTCTCTCAATTGCTATTGTATTCACTGCCAGAGCCCATGCACCTGGTGTCTGGCTTAAGCCCTCCTTCCATGAAAACCTTCTCCCTTGTACTGTGACCATGGCAGCTTAACTAGTGCTTCTACAAGTGTCAGCAGAAATTCAATTTTACTGTAAGCTGCGGTGTTAAAAATATAATAATGGCTTCCGTCAAATATGCCTAGGACTGCTAAAAGATGGCTGCACTGTGGTTCATTAATACACATAACATTAATCCTAATTTTATTTTAATTGTATTGCTACCATTACCTCAAGCTAAAAGGCCTAATTATGTTCCACCTATACTTCTAAAAATAAACAAGACCCAATGTGCATATGTGCCAACGAAACCTGCACACATATGCTCTAAAAAATGAAAATCAAATGCAAGCTGCTACACGTGATTAATCGTTACAATCACTGTGCTCTCACACCCCTATTTATCTATACCTTGGGACTACATCCTGATTGTGTGTTTTTACATGTATATTTCTTTGAATAGCACCTTACTCCCTGTCGTGTGGCTTTTGACATTACTGCACAGGCCCCCCTCTTGTGGACACTAGATCTATATCTCTTAACTTCTACAATCGATTGTGCACACTGCCTGCCCATACATACACTATTTGATCCCCCACACAGAAAATTGCCACTTCCCTCACACACAATGCCATTTCCCACATACACAAATCCACACCCCACCCACACAATGTCACTACCCATATACACACAATTCCACTTCCACACACAGTGCCACTCTCCATAAACACAGTGCCACTTCTCCACATACAGTGCCACTCCTCCACAAACTACCCCACCCATGCACACTGTACCCACACACAGTCCCTACATATGCACACATAAACCCAAACACACACACACACTGCCCTGCACACCCACTGCCTGCACAAACAAAATATGCACCCACACATAGCCCCCACCCACACTGATTATACATATATAGCCCTCATGCAAATTCCCCTCACACAGATTGGCTAGCATCACAAAGGCACACATTGCACACACACTATCACTGCCACCCCATACACACTGCCTAAACACACTTCTCTCCCACACACACTAAAAATGCCCCTATAAACGAACACTGGTCTCACACCTGCATGCGTGGCAGGCTTTGTTTACTCTATTGGTAGCTAAAGTCCTTCTCCTCTTCAAGTAATGGCGCCTCCCTAACACCTAGATCCATACAGCATCCACTGCCCACTTTACCTGGAACTGGGTGATCTGATCCCCACTGCCTCCTCTGGTTACTTGTATATACATTGCCATTGCGCTCCCTACCATGTTGCTAGATCCCACTCCCTTGTCTCTCTGCTCCCTAACCTTATTCTTCCCCCTATGATTGTAAAGTGCACTGTGGCTTCCCAAAGCTAGGTCTGTGCTCAATAAATATCCAATAATCATAATAAAATAATAAGATTAATAATATTAATAATAATAATAATAATAATATTTGCACTGCAGAGTGCAAAAGAGAGGTGTAAAGAGACGTCACTGTCTCTATGCACTTCACAATTATATTCTGTTGTGCAAATGGTGAAAATTGTGTGGAGGGGAGCTGTTTGCACATAAGTACAAATGTAAGCGGTCTCCTCCGGTCAATGTATGCTGCGGGGCAAAATGAGCCCCAGAGCAGGAAAGCATCGTCGCTGCTTCGGCTGTTGAGCATAGTTCGTGTCTGACCGGGAAGAACTTATGAGTTGTTAAACAGTGTGTATGGAACCACTTGCTTGAAACAAAACCGCTCTTTGTAGTTTATGGTGTGTGAGTGCGGTTTTGTAATCCGGTGTAAGGCGATGACTGATGAAAGGGGAGACCACTCACATCTGGAACAATTTCCCCATAAATGAGAGTGTTACGGTCCTCACGCTGGATTGGAAAAGAACACTTCAGCGAGGTGTTCATAATGGGCCGGCCACATTTATATCACTAGTGTAGCATCAGCTCAACACACCATTAGTGAAAGAGATATGCCAGTTTACACAACAGCACACATTGGGGGTCATTACGACCTGGGTGCAAAGGGATACCGGGCACAGGTAATGACACCGGTGCCGGTAATAACTTTGTGCCCTATTCCGAGGTCCCTTTGCGGGTCCCTCCTTAACGCCTGGTTTTATTTTTTATTAGCTAAAAATCACTGGTTACCCACAGAGATGACCAGTTCTATGATGTAATTGGAATCAACTTGAATTTTCCCAATAAAGTTGTGGTCTAAAAGCTCATGCCACCATCTTGAGCTGAAGCATGTAGATAACTGGCCTAATGGAATGTCCGGCTAGAGGCGGATTAAAGGAACGCTGTGCGCCAGCGCACTTTACAAATTCACTCTGTGTGTATTCAGATGAAACTATGTGGAGCTGTTTATGCTGCACCTTACATCTTTAAAAAATTCAGGACATTTCCGGTTCCTTATTCTCTTTCCATGCTCAATGCATACACATGTGTTAAACAATGGCTCTCATTCCTAGTTTGGAGGTAGCCATGGCGCCATTAGTGCCATTGCTGCCTCCAAAATCGGTCCGACTCCGGTCTGGTGAAGGGAGTAATTACCAGTCCATTCCGAGGTCGAAGGGTCCGGTAATTCCCCATTCACCAGGGACATTCCACATTACCATTTGAGCCCCCATAGGGCTCAATGGGAAGGCGGCAAAAATGGTAACGTAAATTACGGTACTGTTATTGACCCCGGAGTCCCTTTGCGGGTTCCGTCCTTAGCGCCTTCTAAAAGCAGGCGTTAAGGAAGGACCTGCAAAGGAAACTCATAGTAGGGCGGTAAGAGTTTAAGGGCTCGGGTCTCGTTACCGGTGACCGTTAACCCTTACCGCCCTACTCGGAATGAGGCCCAGAGTGTTAAATTCAGGGCAGGATTTCTTAAGGCTGTGTGGCACAGCCAGTGATTTGAAGTGGGTGAACAAGAAACGTGGCACCTGTCGAGTTTAGAGAGAGGGCATCCCTGCAGTTACCTGGGGGGTCAAGAGAGACACACACACATGACTTTTGTTTTTGAGGGCCAAGGCTACATATCTGGAGAACATATCAGTAATTGTAGGAGGGGTGGAAAAGATACCAGGCATTCTGTGCTTACGTGTGACTGTAAGGGGCACGCGTCCCATGAGCAAGAAATGCCTGCCTCCAGCTTGTGCTCTGAAGGAGCAGAGAATCCCTGCGAGCAGCTTTTGCGAGACACACAAGCGCCATTTTTAAGGGAGAACATAGATTTAGGGCGGAGGGAGCTACACCAGTCAGTGCCCGTCACTTGAACCAACTGAACGAGGCATATGCCTGGGAGGAGCAGCAGCAATAGCAGAGAATTCTTGCAGGCAACTTGCGCGGGTCTCGCAATGCGGTCTTCTTTGAGGGAGAAAGTTGCACAGATTCAGTAGGGTGGGAGACACACCAGTCAGGGGCGATCTCTTGAAGTGAGTGAATGAGACTATGGCCTGGTGACATTTTGAGGAGGATCTGGATGAGTAAAGACTCCCAAAGGATAGACCCCCTGTGTGAAACTCACAATCACATGGTATTCGAAGAAGCAAATGAAAGCAGTGGCCGGAGAGTCACCATTCAGGATCTGACACTTTAAGTGAGTGAGCGAGACATGCCATCAGGTGACACATGGGGGAAGCATGAGGATCTGGTAATCTCTCAGGGAATCTTCTGCAAGACTCAAGCTGGCATTCCTTTTTAGGGCTAATGTAGCATAGATTCAGAAAACAGGAGTTATAGCAATCAGTGGCCATCTGTTCACGTACGTTAGCAAGACGTGCCAGCAGGCACACTTGGTAGTAGGTAAGTCTAGGTGAACTTTATCAAAAGTGAACCGCAGGTTCCCGTGAATCTCATTGTGCGATTCGGGTGGATTTGAAGGTTCCCACATATTTTTCTTCCAGCCTAATTTGCCCAAATTTCCTTGAAAAGCCATAACACTTCCGAGAAGTTTGGGAAACGTTTGCCCAGGTTCAAGCTGATTCTTGGGGGAAAAAATAAACATACACAAAATAACTTAAAGTGCTCCAGGCAAGAAGAGAAAGATTAGGAGAATGGGAAGGACCCGGGGAGGCTGGGGGTTGACAAGAGGACATGGAGTCCTGTGCATCTGGGTCTGTTATCCGAGTAGGACAGCGCACTAAACTCTGCAGTAAGACATCACAGTAGATAAATCCATCTACTGCGGAGAGCTATGTGAAACCAGGTGGGCCTGGGTTTGAACCTCCGTTAGAACTCAGACTTTCATCCTTCTGAAGTTAATCAAATTATTATGGCTGAACAGAGGAATTGTAAGATGGCATGTCAGATCAGCAGAGTCAGCCATATGTCAGGCATGTATGTGTCTGCCTTTCATCATTCAGAGGTTTTATTATTGAGTTTCAGAATATCACAATATAGGGAATACATTGCATATATTGGCTATTCCCGTTGTTTAAACGCATACAATTACTTCCAAGTAATTCACTTCGAAGACATTACTTCAAATTACTTCGGATTATGAATATTTAGTTGTGGGCTAAGGGGTAAACAGGGGATGGTGAGGGGTATAGAGTAGGGGTGGTAGGGAAGGGGTAAAAGGGGATATGGAGGACTTACATTTAAAAAAAATGCGATTTTAAGTACAACTTTGGAGTAATGCCTTTGAACTAAATTACTTCAAAATAATGTTTTCAGCAAATTAACATGGAGCCCAGATATTGACCACTGAAAAAGCCTATAGGGCTAGATGAGAGTCAGTCATGCATTGCGGTGCATGGAGTCTCATCTTGCTAATTTTGCTTCCACGAGGACTACTGAGGTTATTTATTTAATAGTAGGGAGTATTCATTACTACAGGTCAGTGACTTAAGAAAGGCCAGTAGGACTAAGGCATCGTAAGTCACATGTCACGCAGCCCTGTTGTAGGGTTGCAATGCTATTACTTCTGTACTTGGGAAATATCACATAACAGATAGCTACTGTAAGAAGCCTAGTATATCTCATCACTTGTGCCCAAAACAAAAACAAAATGTAACTTCTTGACAAAGTTCCTTTGAATCAGTGCATCATAGCGGTGCAGATTCAGATTCGCTTTTTCAGATGTCTATTCCGCTGCTATTCCTGAATTCATACATGGGGCCAGTATTCCAATGTGCGGAAAACAAACACATTACCCTGTCTATGGAGCAGGTGCAGTGGAATTACAATGACCCGGTCATACATTTTCTATTTAGTGTGCAACAGCTGCAGCATGAACCACTGCTGCCCACTTACAATACTATCCCCCAAACAAAGATAGAAATGCTTTTTTCTTTGTTCACACATTTCACAATGGCAGGCCCCTTTAAACCTCTGTCATGATGAAATGCACTCATTGCAGGCAGCGCTGCACATGTTGCCGATACTAATGTGTTCAGAGGGGCTGGCCAGCACAACATGTGTGCTGCAGCACAGCCCCCTGGAAATACGCAGCCCACTTTTGTGAATATGGTGACTGGTACATTTATCAATGTAATGCAAATATAAAATGCAGTGTCTGCATATTTTGCTTGCATTTCTTTTTGTGAATTTGGCACTATAGGCCTCATTACGAGGCTGGCGCTCCCGGTACGGGACAGGCACCATTCATTACGGGATGCCTCATTACGGGGTCCCTGGTAAAACCAGACGTCCTTTCCGGGTCCCGCGAGGGGACCAGGGAGCTAATAACGGGCCCGTTATTAAAGGGCCCGTTAATAGCTCCATCCCCATTCTCATTGAGCCCCACGGGGGCTCAATTGGGAATGGGGATTGGTTTTCTGAATGAGGAATTACCGGATCCTCGAAGGTTGGAATGACCCGCTAATTCCTCATTCACAGAACCCGGAGCTGGAACCCGGTATGGAGGCAGCCATGCCCTACTAAGGGCATGGCTGCCTCCATACTCGTAATGAGGCCCTATGTGTTTTACCTCAAAACAATTTCAATTATTGTTCAAATGCAAACAAAAAGTTATTTTTAGTTTTTATATTAAAGACACAGATAGGTGCAAGCCATTAGCTAATTATAAACTTTGATTTCTTTGAGCATCCCTGGCAGGAAAGTATTTCAACTTCTGACCTATTCCATTAACTTTATTATTTGTTTCCTTTGAACATGTGCTTGTAGGAAAAGGTGGGTCCTCTTCAACCCACTGTTTACCGCAACATGTTATAATACTTGTCATGAGCTTACCCCCAATCTGACACATGGATGGATGTCTTAAAAGGTTGCTCGAACATCAATCTCCCAATACAGTGAAAGTTCTGGTTATTCAGGATTCAGCCACATTTATTCACCCAAGCTTAGCAGCAGAAGCTGGAGGACCTGGGAATACATGAAGCTTATGCAAGGCACTTGCTCACAACATTTTCCTACGGCTCAAGTAGCAGAGATTGGGGAGGTGAGAGATACACAAGCAGTGTAATTCTCTAGTAAGCAAATAGGACACATGTACCATAGTATGACTCATGGGCGGATTTGAGAGATGGGGCAGGGGAGCAGAGAATCCATGAGGACAGTTTGTGTGAGACGCACACTCATGTGATGTTTTAAAAATAATGTAACAGAGATTCAGGGAAGCAGGAGAAACACCAATCAGTGTCCCTCTTTAAAGGTGAGTGATTGAGACATGTGCTAGCAGAGGATCGGAAGGACCATAGAATCCCGGAATGAATCTTGGGGGAGACTTACAATTTCTGAGGGAGCAAGTAGCAGAAAGTAAGGGAGGTGGGAGATACACCTGGCAGTGCCTGTCTCTTTAAGGGAGCAAACAAGACATGTACGATCGAGTGATACTTGGCAGGAGGTGCTGGCAGAGACAATCTCTGAGAGTATTTTTTGCAAGACTCACAGACATGTGAATCGTGAGAGAGAATATAGAAGAGATTTAAGGAAGAGGGATATACACTAGTCAGTGCCCATCTCCTGAAGAAACTGAATGAAAAACATACCTGGGAGGGGGAGCAGTAGGAGCAGAGATCCCCTGTGGGCAGCTGGAGTGAGAGCCTCAATCATGTTGTGTAGACCACGCAGGGTCTGTCACTTGAAGTGAATGAACAAGACATGTGCCATCAGGTGACACATGGGAGGAGGAGCAAAGAATCCCTGAGGGTAGCTTTTCTGAGGATCACACTCACATGTTATTTGAGGAAAAATGTAGAAGAGATTCAGGGAAGCAAGATGAACATGAATCAGTGTCCGTCTGTTGCTGTGAGTAACGTGACATGTTCTATTGGATGGGACTTAGGAGGAGCACCAAATCTCACTTGTAAGCTTTTACGAGACTCACACCTGCGTGAATTTTGTAGGAGAAGGTATCAGAGATCCCGGGAGGTGGAAGATACACTATTCAGTTGCAGTCTCTTGTGGGTGAATGAGCCACGTGCCATATGGTGACTACTGAGTGGAAGTGCAGAAGGAGCAGAGACTCCCTGAGGGCAGCTTGTGCGATACCCACACTCATATAATTTTTGAGGGATAATTTAGCAGATATTCAGGGAAGCAGGAAGATGTGGAGGAGCCGAGCATCCCTAAAGGCACTGTGTGCAAGACTCAAACTTGCATCATTTTCAATGGAGAAAGTAGCCGAGGTTCAAGGAAGTCAGAGATACACCAGTCAGTGTCCGTCTCATTACGTTAGTGGACAGGATTTGCGCTATCAAGTGATGATTGGAAGGAGGATCTAGAGAAGCTGGTAATTTTTGAGGGCAGACTCTGCTCACCAGACTTTTCTTGAAAAAGTAGCAGAGATTGAGGGAGATGGGAACTACATCTGCCTGTGTTAGTCTCTTGTGTGTGAAAGACACATGCATCATCAGGTAACATTTGGGAGACACAAAATATCCATGAGGATAACTTGTTCAAGATTCACAAATGTGCAATTTTCAAGGGAGAATACAGTAGAAATTCATGATGGAGGGAGATACACCAGTCAGTGATCCTCACTTGCGGAGACAGAATGAGACACGTGCCTTGGCAGGTCGGGCATGAGATGCACAAGTCATTCTCTGTTTCTTGTGGTTGAAAATGACACATGCCATCATGAGACTTGGGATGAAGAGAAGGAGGCAGACATAATCTCTAAGCCCAGCCTGTATCCGAGGCATGCTTGTGGGTGTTCTAATGAAGAATACAGAAGAGATTCAGGGGGGTGATAGATACACTAGTCAGTGCCAGTCGCTTGTTAATTAATGAAACACACGTCATCAGTTAGCACTTGGGAGCAGAAGCTGGAGTAGCAACTAATCCCTGGAGGGAACTTTTGGGAGAGTCATGTTTGCAAGATTTGTGAGGGGGAAAGTAGCAGAGATTCAGGGAAGGGGGATATTACCCAGTCAGCATACATCTCTTGTAGTGAATGAATGAGAGACGTGCCAGTGGGCAACACTTGGGAAAAGTTGGTAGAGCAAGAACTCCTCGAGTGCATCTTGACTGACGTTCTGGTGTCATTTTTCAGGGAGAAAGTAGGAGAGATTTTGTGAGATACACCATTCAGTGTCAGTCTCTGGAAGTGAGGGAAATAGACACGTGCCATTGCGTGACACTTTGGAGGTAGAGAAGGAGGGGTTATCAGAGATTCTGGTTGGTGGAAGGGACATCAATCCATGTCAGATGTTGGCAGTTCCATCGGGTAACACTTGAGAGGAGGAGCTGGAGAGGAAGACATTCTTTGAGGACATATTGCACCAGAGTCATGCTCGCAATATTGTTGGTGGAGTAATTAACAGAGATTCAGGAAGGTGAAATATACATCAATCAGTCTCTATCTACTGAAGTGCGTAAACAAGACTTGTGCCACACTTAGGAAGAGTAGAATCAAGAGCCTAGCATCCCTGAGAGCAGCTTTCTCAAGGCTCAGGCTCCATTCATTTTCCCGAGAGAAGCAAGATATGTCAGTCGGTGTCCATCTTTTGAAGTAAGTGACCAAGACACGTACCGTTGCGTGACATTTGGGAGGAGGAGCAGGAGGAGTAGGAGGAGCAGATGGAGTAGGAGGAGCAGAGAATCCCTGAAGACAACTTTTGTGATTGTCACGCTCATATGAGTTTTGAAGGAGAAGGTAGCACAGATTCAGGGAGGTGGGATATACACCCAGCGGTGTCCATCACTTGAATTGAGCAAACACGACATCTGCCACCGGGTGACACTTGAGAAGAGGAGCAGGACAATCAGAAAATCTCTGCTGGAAGCTTGTTCGAGATTAATGCTACTGTGATTTTTGAGGTTAAAGGTAGCAGAGCGTCCGATGGGCAGCTCTTGAAGTGAGCAAAAAAGACATGTGACATCATGTGGCACATAGGAGGAGGAAGTGGAGTATCAGATAATACCTCAGCACAGTTTTTGTGTGACTCATGCTTACATGATTTCTGAGGAAAAACATAACAGAGATTCAGGAATGGGAGAGATTTACCATTCAGTGCCGATCACTGGAAGTGTGCAAAAGAGACATGTGCTATGGGATGACACTTGAGAGGAGGGTAGCTTGTGAGAGACTTGCTTTCACATGGAAAGAGAATCTGAGTGGTGAGATATGTATCGGTCAGTGTCTGTCCCCTGATGTGAGTGAAGAAGATGCAAGCCAGGTTTGAGGCTTGGGAGAAGGAAGAGACGGCGCTGAAGATCCCTGGGGCCCTGTGTGCATAAGACTAAACAAGAGGTGCAGGATTTTTGTGGGTGAATGTAGGAGCGAGCCATCGGGGTGAATGATACACCAGTCAGTGTCCATCTCTTGAAGTTAATGAACTGGACATGTGCTGCTGGTAACACTTGGGAGAAGGAAGAGAGGGGGGCCAAGAATCCTTTGGGCAGCATGTGCAATACCCAGGCTTGCATTATTTTTGGGAGACAATGCATCAGAGAATAACGGACAACAACCCATAACACACTGTGATCGGCCATTGTGTCATTCCAGTCTTGTGCAATTGATTGAGTAGAGATAAAAATATCACAAGTCGCATGACAGACCATGTATATCCTAGCTGTGATATTGGCAGTACACCTCTTTTCCTATTGTTTTTTTTTTTATAAATTCCTGGACTTTCACAGTTTATGGGAAAATCTGGTTACTATTAGGAAATTCCCACATGCTGTTTTTCCACAGCAAGTCTGTCTCCAAATTGTATGACCAGACACCCAAATCCTCCTTCAACTGTCTGGGTGCTACAACACTGACTCAACCATGATAAACAATATTTACTCAACCATACAAGCCTGGATGGCCACCAACGCTTATGATTAAATTACGACAAAATGGAGATCCTCATAGCAGGCTCCCCAGCCATGCTAAAAAAAGCTCAATCCTAAATTCAAAGAATTAATGATAGACGGCATCCAAATTCCTGTCCTAACCTCAGTAAAAACTTTAGGGGTCTACCTGGATTCATCCTTCTCCCTATCCAGACAAGTGAACACAATCGCATCATCCACTGTATATGCCACCAAACTCCTCAACGCACCAAGACAATTCCTCATGCCAACCAATTGCCTCACCGTAGCCCGAGCCCTCATAGGGGCCAGGCTAGTAACGCACTCTTCGCAGGGACATCTCAATGGAAACATCCAAAAACTCTAAGTAATCCAAAAAATTGCCCTACGAGCAGCTCTGAACATCCCAAGAAGAGAGCATATCTCATCAGCAAGAACCAAGGCGCACTGGCTCCCCATTAAAGAGAGAAGCATCTTCAAAACCCTGTCCATTATGCAAAGATGCCTAGCTAAGGTTGCCCCCAATACCTGTCACAAAACCTTAAGCGGAACAAATCCACCAGACCTGTATGATCCTGACACGCTAACCGCCTAGTGCCCCCTACCTTCAAGCAACTGATTGGAGTAGGTTCAAGCTTCCCTTCACTTGCCGTGCATCACCGGAATGCGCTCCCCCAACCTTAAGGGCAGGAGAATCATACTGACCCTTCAGGAATGCACTATTGGACTATGGAACTGTTTTTCCATGACTATGTTTCGCCCTACAAGTAACCGGTTTGCAACAGCGCCCTGATGCAAAAAAAATTAAATAAAAAAAACAGTAATGTTGGTACTAAAGCATACAATAGCCAACAAAATCTACATCATCATGGACATGTGAATCAACATTCATAACATTAGCTATCCGGCCATCACACCACAATGGGTGGGCCTTCCCTTCTTCTACCGACCCAACTGTGTCCCAGATTAAGGGAAGAGGGCAGCAGGTGAATGCAGTGTTACACCAGGCATTATTGTGCATGCAAGGATGTAAGGGCTGAAGCCACGAGGGAGTTTACAAGGTCAGGTTGGTGGAAGCACAGTGGAAAAGGACATTGTAGTTTGCTTTGGGACTTGGTTTCAGCAGACACTGGATTGGCTGTTTTTGTTGCTTCACAAATTGGCAAGACAATGCATACACCTGCTCTGTACATATCCTTCACCTGGTCATCCCATGCTGTATGAGAATATATCATCTTGTGAAAGAAATGGCTGCTGTGGCCTAGAAGAGCAGCTCTCTTTTCATCAGGGATTACCACACCAAAATGATCTGTGCTAATTGCAGGTGAACCACAGTTTGCTACTGCACAACATGAGCAGTGCAGTGCCATGACAGATTACTCTTAGACTCTCAGCAGAGATCTAGATAGGACGTATTTGACACTGCGCCAGTGGCAGCTGCTCTTTAATAAACCTTTTGTGGAGCCAACTGAGCATGTTAGATATCATAGTGCACCCTTCAGTGACCTTCTCTCCGTGGTGCACCTGTTTGAGCTGAAACTGTCCAACAAAGTGAGGACCTGTGTCTAGGCAGGTAATGTGGATGTGATACTGCTGCTGAGGATCATGCTACCAACCTTGTGTGGTGATAGACAGGCAGTTGGATTGAAAGATAATGTTGAGTATGATATGATATGTTATTTATATCGCACCCATACACAAGTGTTTCAAGGAGTGACGAGGCAAGGGAGGGGTACAAGGGAGGGCAAAACAACGATCTTAGTAGACCCAGTGACATTGAGAAGTGCAGGGGAGAGGGAAGGGGCAAAGTGCAAGAGAAAGGGGAGGAGTGGAAAGTGCTGAACACGTGAGCAAAACAAAATAACAGTTAGTGTGGCCAGCAGGTGGCAAGTGCAAGAATAAAGTGCAGACAAAGCATGTCTAATTAGTGCCAGTAGGGGGGCTGTAGGGATGCAGATACAGACCCAAGTGCAAGGGTTGCCGAGAGGTAGTGCGGGTATGCAGCTGGGTGGGCAGGGATCTGGGCCCGAAGTTAGAGGGTGAGGGTGAGTACCGTTGCCTTCCTTGATGGACCCACATTTCAAGGCAAGATTGGCTGCTTTTCATTTGTATGTGTGGGTGTTGGGGTAGGGAGACAAAGTACAGATATGCACGGTCTTTTGGTGCAGTACCTGGCTTGTGACATCAATTGGACGTAATACAGGCAGCAGGAAGAACATCAACCAGCTCAAATCTTTCCAACTATACCAGGAATGTCAAGCTCTGGATTGACTGCACGAGGAGTCAGTACAAAACGGTCACTTGTTGAAAGCTTCTTGAGGACGGTGAACAGAGCATACAGGGAAGAGATGTGGGGGACAACCTCCTCAGTAACTCAGGCAATGAAAACAGATGGGGCATCAACAGGCACAGATAGCAGTACATCCGCTAAAAAGAGATGTGATGTCTATCTACTGGACAGGTCATCCTTGGGAGGGAATGGTGACTCGGTACCGTATTTGTGCAGCAAGACATCCATCTAGTCTTTTCCAATTGTGTGAAATGTTAGTGACTCACTAAGCCTTCCTCCACAAGGGTGCAATCTGTGAGAGAACTTCGTGAGGCTGGGTCTATTGTCTCTAACCTCAGGAGACAAATCTCAGTAGATTGATAAGAAGAAACAGTTACTTCATTGCATCAACACCAGCTCAGATGATGACCAGATACTGACAAGATGATGGGCGCTGTTTTGTGGTCCGTGTGGTTGTGAAACAGATAGCTTTAATAGTGACTGAGAGGCTCTGACTAGTTGTTGACTTGCTGATGACGGGTCATTGCTTTTTGTTCCAGTACTGTTTTTTAGTTCTACTAGTGTCACAATCACAACAGCCATTTGTCAAAGGGACTGTGGTGTCAGCCAGGTTACTGGTTGGTTCAGTGTTAGTGGGAAGCTAATTTGCCCACTAAATCTCCTTGTTCCAACAGCAAATGTGCTTGTTCATGGACGCAATCCCCAGGGTGCAGAACTCACTTCTGCTCCCGAGCCACCACTGTTAAGAAAACACACTCTTCCCCAATACAAATTCAAAATATTGCCACCCCCCAGACCATGAGGGTTGTGTCAAGGGGAAAGAGGTGTGTATTCTCCATGGGGCCCCTGTGCCTCCCTTTCTCCCTCTTCAGTGGCAGGTACAGGATGATTATCCTCCTCCACAAACGTTTCTTCCCCCTCATGTATCTCCTCCTCCTCAGATAGGTTCACCACCTGCTGGTTCACCTCCAGAAACCTGACTCCCCTCTCCCCCCAGAGGCTTTTTCTCAGTACCCTCTGCCTTTTTTGCACTCTACTTTGTGAAGACCACTTCCTTCTCAATTGTCCCCACCTATTAAGGAGCCTTTTCACTGTACTCCTTCAGAGGGCATGGGAAAATGCTGCATCTTGTCACATGAGAAGCATATCAACGTCCTCTTTCAACACCACCTGCATGCTTTCCGGCTCCACCCCAGATCTTAGCCCTGTTGTGACCTCCAACAGATGTCTTGTCAACACTGCCTCAAAGGTAGTCTCCACCAGAGACCCACCACCACAGACCCTGCATGCCATACCTCTGAGTTCAAGGGGTCATCCTCAATGGGACTACTCCCTTTTTCACTCCACCTTCTCCTTAGGTCACCTCAAATGCCTCAGCCTCTCCTGCATGCCAAGAGGCACATCTCAACTGTGTGGCCTATTAAATCGCCACCCTTCTTCTCCCCGGACAAATTACGCTTCTTCTTTCCTAGGGCCATGGATCCCATCCAAGGTTAACCAGAGATTTCGAGACATAGAGAATTAGAGGACCCAACATTCCCAGGGAATCTTAGCAAGGAGCAAGACACAACACAATGTAACACTACACTACTCTTTAGATAGACACACCAAGAAAGCAAACCCGCACAATAGGCACGCAGGGAGTCAACAACAATATTAAACAAGCAGGTGGAAAGTCAGGAATGGTAAAATTAAAAAAATGTTTTTTCAGTTTTTCAGATACAAGGAACAGGAACAAGAATGTATGACTTGTATAGTTTTATCATTATTATTATTATTATTATTATTTATTTATTGAGCCCAGACCTAGCTTCGAGAAGCAACAAAGCCCTTTACAGGGGTATACAGCAGCGCCTCCAGAACTTTGCAGCTCGGGTAGTGACTAGATCACTGTATGGTACTCATATTTCCCCAGTCCTACGCTGTCTCCATTGGTTACCGGTGGCCAAACGTATTGAATTTAAGGCACTATTGTGCATCACGCGCTTCATGAACAGGGAGCAGAATATTTGCGTATACATTTTTTTCGCTACTTCCCCAAACGTTCTTTGAGATCTGAATCGCTTGGACTGCTCTGTGTGCCATCATTTTGCCATTCCCCATTGGGTGGCCATGCTTTTTCTGTTGCTGCAGCACAGCTGTGGAACAAGCTGCCAGTCGAATAGAAAAGGATCGATTAACATCTGGCCTTTAGGAAGGCTATAAAAACACATCTTTTTTAATTATGGTGGATTTTGGTTGATGGCTGTGTTTCAGGGTTCTCCTTTTCTGTCCAGTACCATGATGCCTCCGGGCGACTGTGCGCTTTACAAGAAGCCTTAACATAACATAACATAACATAACATAACATAACATAACATAACATAACATAACATAACATAACATAACATACAACAATACAGATTCAAAAGGGAGCGCATTACAGAGTTAACAACAGAACAGATATATAACTGGGTGCTGGGGGGTAGGATACAGAGGGGAACAGAGGAGCGGTACACCTGTACCGAGATCATGGGAAACAAAAGGGAAACTGGACAAAAGGAAACGGCAAAAGGTGCGTAAGACATAGCTGATAACTTTGCATCCAAGTCTAAAAACATAGCTGATAACAACTCTAAAAACGAATCCTGAAACTGCTCAAAATACTTCACAGTGTGAACCTGCACCGTCTAACAAATTTCTACAACGTCTAGCAAACACATAAAGGACCAGGATGTGACCTGAGAATATTATAGGCTCTCAAACGTACTTTAGGAGACTTTAATGGTCAGGTTGGTTGAGCTCATTCACTAAATCAGCTTGAGTGGACTTTGATTGGCTGAACGAACCCGATGAATTAACCCGAGATTCTGAATGGAGCACAAATCACAGTGAGAAACCCGGAAACCCACCACAGGTTTCTGCAGGCCAAAGTTATTTAATTGACCCATGGGTTATATTCTATGAAGCTCATCCAGACTTTCTTTTAAATCAAAATTCCCATTGCAGAAAACTCTGCTTGCTTGGATGTACAACAACAGGCAATACACAGCTTGCCTTGACCATCATGACCTATTTCTTCATAATGGATGCCACATGTCAACGATCTGTCCAATAGGGTGGACCCACCACTGTCTTGGATGTTCCAGCCAAAGCATTTTTTTATGTTTTCATAATGAATCATGCTTCTGAGCTACATATTCTGTAAATCATTGAGTGGAAGAATCACCTTAGTTGTACAGCGGGGAGCGCGTGGGCGAAAGGCTGAGCTGGAGCAGCGTGCACCCCACAGCAGGGCCGGCGGAAGCGCGAAGGCTGCACATCCTGCCTCCATAACTAAGTGCCGGATACATGCCTGATTACATTTTGCCCTCTGAGCTGCTATTTGTTGTTTTATGTTAGAGGACCTCTGTAACGCACCTATCCGCCATGATATGGTCTTCAAGCACTGTGCGCACTCTCGGAGTTGGGCAGACCGCAGGCTTGCCATCATATGCTAAACTGAACATTCCAAGGAATGAGTATAACAATTGCTCTGGCAGAAATGGCAAGTACTGTAAGATAATCATTGGCATGTGTTATTTGTTGGTTGGAAGGGCACTATGTGTTTGGCCATGTCACTCATTAGTGATTGTATGTGAACCAAAATGGGGTTGTATGGCTCTTCCAGTTATTAGCGTGATGAAGTGCTAAAAGGTGGCACGTGAAAGTGAATTGAGGAGTAAGGTGTCATGATCTTGTCATCTAGAATTCTAGTTTTACAATTCTATTCCTATGAGGATTTGCGCCCACGTGCACAAATGCTAGCAGCCAGCAGATGTCCCAGTGTAACTTGCTCTGTGGTAGCTGACTATGGTTTTACTCACTGTGTTATTATTGCCCATGCTGTAGTTCCACTGGTTGCTTCGTTCCCATTGCTTCCCTTTTCTGTATGTCTTCTCAGCTCTACTGAACTCTGACTCTGGACCTTTGCCAGGGATTCCAACCTGCTCAGTGTGGCATCTCACCATTATGCTGCCCAAGATGCATCTCCAGCAGGATGTGGCGAAGGTCAAAGGTTCCAATTGCCCATTGGGACTCCACTGCCTGCTCCATACACTTCCACCCTTATTCTCTACTTTCCAACACACATTATAATTGCCATCTAAGCCCCCCATGCATGGCATATGCATATCACGCCCAGCGTTTATCAAATTTAAAAATGCTATATTTCTCCAACTCATTTAAGTACCATCTCCACTGCCAAAGCATAGTAGCTCTAGGTCTGTACCAACTTACAACAAAGTTTCACTTTTTCTGGCTCTTACACATTGTGTAGCCATCCTTACTATTCTCAGCATTTTATTCTGCTAAAATCCCCCAAAACCTACAAGCCAGAATCAAGATTGCACCACATTGATGTACGTGATACCAGTACATCTGTGGATGCCATTGGAGGATTTCCAGCCTATTGTGTAGAGGAAGATGCACACATCATTTATAGTACCCGCCCCCTCACCTCCGTCATATTGGAAGACCAGCAAGAAAGCACCGTGTGTGGCACCAGGTATCATCCCAATACCGCATCGAAGGTATGAGAGACGTTCTGCACTCAGACACCTGAAGTGGTAGAAGGAAGTCTGCAGACACCACTAAGTATAGACAAACTGTAAGTAAAGTCTGACTGGTGTAAAGTGACGTCACGAAGGGAAGAGACAAGGGTGCATTGAAACGATATATGAAAACAAAAAGAATGAAGATGCGAGTGAAGTAAAAAAGTAACTGAATATGCAAATACGAAGAAATCATATACACTGAGAAGATAAGTGAGAAGAGATGCAGTAGATGTACATATGCAGAAAGGCACGGTAGATGAGACATATAGACGTTTGCTGCTGTAGAAAATATAACACGGGTAAAGCGGTCATGATGAAAAGATGGACGTCGACACTGTATAAATAGTAAGCAAGAAGCCTGAAGTAGAGACACGGAGGCTGCAGAACTGTCAGGTGCTATAAAACAGTTTTGTGGAAGGAACAAAGAATATCTGTTTGGCTTGGGATCAAAGATGCTACATCAAGAAGTAATTGCAAGTAATTGCAAGGCACAAGAGGAGTCGAAGAGGATAAGCTTAATACGATAAGCTTAATATGTACATCATACACACATACGCACAAACATTTTCTCTTAGATTTGCAAGTGCCAAGTATTGAACAATCAAAGGTGCAGAAAGCACATGCAAGACAGAGGAACAAAGTCTCCAGAGGCCAAGAGGAGTAATAGCACCCAGTATAATTAAATCAAATAGCAACAAAAAAAAGGTCAGCATAGACAAAATCGTGGACTCCTCACTACATGTTTAAAAAGGCCTACCAGAAAACAAGGCCTATTCATTAGGCTCCAGACAAAGATAGCAATGTAACTTCACTCCCATTAAAGTCCAGAGGAAGAGAGCAGCAGTCAGCAAGGTCAACAACAAAGAAGAAGCATTGACTTAGGGTCTAACTGAGGAGAGATGTGAGGCTAATTGGCCAAGTGGGCAGGGGTCTGATGTTGTTCCCAGGCACTTGGGTTTCATTTTGATGACATGCTGCTAACGAGCTGAACGTCCAAGGTTGATTAATTAATTTCCAGCCCTGTGTTATGAAAGATTTCCAATTATGTGTAATTTTCCCTCCAGTTGTGTACCCCCAAACTATTTGCTGTTTTCTGACCATTCTACTCTGCAGTGGAGCACAGCATTCTGCTGTACTGCGCTGGATTTTCACTCACCTTGTTATGGGGAAACTGAAATGCCATTAAAGACAGTCAGTACTGGGAGACTTTGTTTCCCTTAGCATTTTCCTCTGTTGCAAGTTCTTTGCAACACTTTTGCCAGTGCATAAAGTGTCTTACAGTATAGTGCGCTGGGGTCTTCCTTTTGTTTCTAAAGTCCCTAGACACCCTCAAAGGATTGTTTGGTAGAAGTACAGATCTGCCCTGGTCAGAGCTGGTGGCAGCTCTTATTTTTGAACCCTTTTTCCGGTCCATAGCGCGTTTACCATATTTGGCCCTGGACATTGGCTTGGCCCCAAAATGGCCATTCCACAAGGTCCATTGTTCTGTCCTTTGCCCATCTTATCCCTTTGCCTTCCACAGGTTGAGCAGGCCCGGGTCAGTCCTTATTTGGTCATGCATTCTCCCACAAAATAGAAAGCTTTTGCAGGCTTCTGCATGCCTTGTGTGTGTGCCTCCAGGATGTTGACTGGACTGTCTAGTTCCAATACACATCCTGGGTGCCAGAGAGTTTGGTGTGCTGGGAATAACTGGGAACACCATGGTCCGTGATTGGTCCACATCTGGCATGGCTGTATGTGAGCAGGTCTCTCATTGGGTACTCTTCGTTTTGGTGAAAAGTAGATTCTGGATAATATAAAGGCCCAAAAACCAATACCAGGTTGATCTCTTGAGTTCTCACTGAACCTAGGATAGGATCCAAGCATCCTGAAACTAAGAAGCAGAGTCGAGAAACCACTGGTGACCTGCTGGAAGCTTTGGCACCCTGAGCCTGCTGTTCTCCCACAGGACCCCTCTGCATCTAATCGAACTAGAAGGTGTGCAAATGTGCTTCGCCCCATTTGAATAGTGATAACAACTATTCATGGCACCTCCACCTTAACCTGCAAGTGAGCCTTTTTGTAAGTGTTCCTGGTCCAAACAGTGAACTGAACAGCTTGCGCAGGAGCTTTGCTCTGGAACCGCCACTGTCTCAAGTTAATTCTTGAGACGTTGGAGATCGTAAGTACTGGGACTAAGGCACTCTCCTGCTGGGTTTCGTACACCTAGACACCCTAGGTCTGAAATTAGGAGAGTACGCCTGAACCCGAGTACACACTGTCACTGTGTTGCCCAGCCATGGCGACATACTTTCTGGGTACACTGATGCTGTGTCCCCCTTTGTCCTGTGACGAGCTGCAGTGAAATCGAGTTAATCCCTTCACCAGGAGAGGAGAAACCACCACTGTCCCACCACAGAATCATCCCTAGAACTCAGCTGCTGAAAACCGCAGAGCCGCACTTTTGCAGTATTTGAACCCACAACCGAAGTGGACTCGACTGGCCAAGTTTGGCCCGGAGGGCGCCTTGGGTCAGTGAGTACTTGCAATCCTTACCGGTGGCCCCTGGTGCATCCATCCATTTTTACGCATGAGTGTCCCCTGAGGACCACTCACCTTTATCGAGGTAGCCTGTGCTACCGAGCTATTCCCAATTCTTGGAGTCTGTTCTGCCCTCTAGGGGAAACCCATCCTTCTCGAATAGTGGGAACACATTGTCCTGCCTTCCTGAGCTGCTACAGCCCCTGCAAGAGACCCCTTTTTGCCGAACCGCACGATCGCATGCCTCTGCATCCTAAAGTACATTTGAGCATAAGGCTCCACTGTTCTTTGGGACTGGACTGCCTTTCAGTTTGGGTTGATCAAGTGATGGACTGCCTAAAGTATATCCGCACTGTTTACTCCTTTCCCTTTCAGGTTGTTGACCTTTACTGTGTGCCATTATTTTAGGCCATTGTAATTGTGCGCCTGATGCCTGCGGCACTCTATGCATATGTAAATATATAATTGTATATATGTTCTACAGTAGTGTGGGTTTGGTTTAAGTATTACTGTTGATCTTTGCTTGTGTTTGATTTAAAAGGCCTTTAAATAAATGTATATATATATTTGATATGCACCTGACTGAGAGTAATTTGTGGTGTCCTTGCTGTGTGTGCTCATTGTGGGCTTTCGATCACACTCACCCCTCCGAAGACCTAGTCTAGACAGCAGCCAATGCTACCTTGATTGGTCTGGCTTGTCCAGAAGGTTACCCTGTTTCAAGAAACTAGGCTGGCCTTCTAAACCTCTGGTCAGAGTTCAGAAATCCATCTCAACACCATGAACGTTGTGGGTTCAATCTGTTAAGTGACTTCAATTCAGCAATCCCACTAAGTCAGTGCCTTGTCTGGGACGCCCAAGGGAAGCCCTTATTTATATATTTTTATGACAAGTTATAATCTGGATGATAAACCCTCATATAACGCCCCTCTCTTTGAATCCCCCTGACCTCACTGAGCCAAGAAGTAGGTTTGTTTTGCACTTTAAAAGGTTTATTGAGAAAGTAAACAATATATATATATATATATATATCACACTTTTATGAATAAATTAATATTTGATAGCACACTTAGGCATATGACAGTGATCAACAATGGATGATGTTACACTAGCACACTGATTTAATTACTTAGGAGTTAGTATAAGGAGGATAAGGTAGCTGAGAATACTTTTATGATTTCAAGGAAATGCAATGATGAATAAAAATGCAGTACATAAATAAACTGATAGGGTTTCACAAGAGATAATATGTTCACTTTTCCCCTTGTGGCAATTCACTCCCCCCCATGCAATATAATGAGATGGAAGTAAAGCACACAGTTTTCAGGAATACAATCACAATACAATACGAATTTCAGTTCCCCCCTAGCAAGCTTAGAGAAACAGGGATGGTTTTAAACACAGGCAAAAGTACTTTTAAATGCGGTATGCAAAGAAGGGAAAAATATGCTAAAAATGATTTCGATTCCCGATAGGAGATTCAGGGTAGGTGACAGCTACTTTGAATTAGTTCAGGTCAACCTAACAATGATTAATGAGGGATTATCAGGTTGAAAACGAATTTCAGCAGTGTAAGCAAAAGCAGCTATTTTGACAGAAAACGAAATTGAGCGAAATGACAATTCACAGCAATTTAGCCACGTGCATCGAGCGCGATTACGGAAAAACTATAAGGAATAGAAAGTTATGGGTTTGTTGGTAAGCCTAGGATCTTAGCTTTAAAATGAAAGTTGAATCCCGTCCCTAGCACATACGGATCAAAAGATACGGATGATTTTGTGAAGGTAGTTTCTCGAAATTAAAGTAAACTTCAGAATGACAAAATTATACTTTTACAGCTTTGAAATGACAGAATGAACACACGATTCCTATGATGCAGTTCTGGACAGGTTCAAATGTTTTGAATCAGATTATTTTAAACTAAGAGATGGGTTCTGCACAGGCCTCAGGATACTCACTCCTAATTTTGGAAGGAATGGGCCTCGTCACGATCTGGTCAACAGGTTGGACTGGACTTCTGGCGGCTTCTGGTACTGGTTCTGCTCACAGCAGTCTGGTCTGGGTCTGGTCTCTCTGGATACAGCACTGCTTTCTGGGTCTGCTACCGGTTCTGGCAAAAGTTCTTGGCAAAGAATCCAACAGCTCGCCCGGCTGTTGAATAGTTTGGTTAGGTTGCTGGATTCTGAGGCCTCTGAAAAGGATTCGGCTTGTGGACTAGGCCTCTCTGCTTTAAGTTCTGGCTTGGTTCTGGATCTATCTGGAGTTAGGTTCTGGATCTCTGGATATTGTCTGGATTTGAAGTCGTCCGGCAAAATGCTTCGCAAGAAAATGGAAAGTGAACCTTGCCTGTCCAAAGCAGTCTCTTTTTATGTGTTTTGAAAATGGGTGTGTGCGTGGGCATAACTAAGCCTTCCCCTCACAACTTATCATTGGCCAAGTCCTCCTCTCTCCCTTGATTGGGGGAAGGAATGGAGTGTCATTGTGATGAGGTATGGTTTGTGGGTCAGAGGATCATCCCCTTTGGTTTCACTTAGAAAAATCAATTTTACCCAAAACACATATTTCCCAGATACACAGTTTGTTGAAATTACATGTACACGTTGCAGATGAATTAAGGTACATGCTTGCCCAACTCTGATCTTCCTAAGAGCTTGGGTTCAGAAATGACAATTTATTTTCATTTTTGATTGGTTTTCCAATATTGGACTTTTACCCAAATTTACACAGAGGTACACCCCCCTTCTGGGCATATTACAGTAATTTACTAGGTCTCTAGCATAGGCACAGTGTCTGCAATATTCATAATTCCTGGGGTTTTGCCTCAGAACATCACAGAGAGACCAGCTGGGTCTTGAACCGTGAGTAAAATTGTCATGTTAAGAATCTCAAAGTTGTTCATTTCTGTCATCTGGTTTTCATTAGTTATCAGTATTTTTATAAAACATATATTTGCCTCCAATTCAATTCACAAAAGTGTCTGGGTCCGCCCCCAGAAGCTTGGTGAGTCAGATGGTCACATGGCTCTCCTTCCCCCAGAGCACTGTTTACAGTACAGCTCAAATCAGCATATTCTATTCAATGGAAAGAGTCTACTGTGTTGACTGAGGTCAGCAGACCAGGGGGCCACTCTGCATTTGGTTAACATAAACCTGTGATTTCCTGCCTTCTTGTGTGGAGTTCTGAGATGTGAAAGCTTCCCAGCCTCTTGGACTGTTAATTGAATCAGACTGTCTTCTGGGAACAGCAGGTGTTAAGAATTTTCATTAACCAGCAAGGCTTTGAAGTCCAGGCTGGCTCAGGCTCCTTTGTCAGCTACTGAAATACAGTTCTCCTGTCAGAGTTTAGACCGCTAGCGCCGGTTAGTGTCCAATGCCGGTACTGCACCTATTTTTGGAAGCTATCTTGAATTAATACATTTCAAAAAGAAAGGATTTTACTTGATAGTGTATGATCCTTGCTTGACATGGTATTGATGTGGATCTGCATTAGAGTAAAGTAGAACACTCAACCAGAGTTGGATTTTTGTTTGGTGGTTTCGTGCCCATGATCTTAGCAATTTTTGACATTAAAAAAAACAGATTTTGAACAGAACCATCTTTCTTTGCACTGGTGGGTGGCAGGTCAGGTGACCATTTTGGTGTGCGCAAAACTGCACGGTTTTCCTGGATTTGGGCGCAAATGTGCTTTTCTGCCATCTTGGATTTTCTAAGCCCACAGCACCAAATGTTGTAGCATAATAGTTCAAACGTGGGTCAAGACACCCAACAAATGGTTAAGTGGTTTTTGAACAAAGTTATTTTTTTTCATGAACCTTTCTACATAATCTGTCCAGCTATATATAACTATTGAAGGAATTAAACAAGTTGTAGGTGGTGGTCACATTCTTTAACCACTGAGGAGGCTCAACAAGGCCAAAATATGTCTGGGGTTGTTTGTGTTTCCGTGACCAGGGGACCTGGCCTATCAGTTCGGGCAGGGCTGCTCCCATTGGTGATAGTACCTGACTGATTTGCATATGGCTGGACCCCTTTTGCTATGGTGAGACAGGTTGAAGAATGGTGGTGTGGAAGGTTGCCAAGAGCAATGCCACTGGTTCAGATTCATTTGAAAACTTCCACCCATCACTTTTTTGGTTTTGGTTACATTCTTTAAACCTTGTGGGACATGACCAGATGCCGGCTGGGAAAAGTAAAAAAGTGCTCTACGTGGGCTCCTTTCTCTAACTATATTAAATCCCTATTGAGTCAAGCTCTATGTTGCTGAACTAAAGCTCTAGCACTAGAACTGGAGCCAATTGCACACTTGATCATTTGGATCTGTGCGATGCTTAGATATGTCTTATGCCAGCGTTTTTGCCATTTTGCGAGCAATCGACTGGTTGACACAGCATTGACTGTGCTTTCTGACCCTTATTCCCATTGACGTTCCTTGCATGCAAATGAAAATTGAACCTGCGGGGAGTTTGCAAGCAACCATTGTATGAATTTGCAAGCGCAGGATCATCAAGGGCTAGTAGCGTGGAAATGATTGCGTGTATCGTGCTTTGGCATCTTTCTGCTGCTTCATATGTTGGTGATGCAGACCTTCAAAATGGGAGCCTGGGATGTCGTACTGGTGATAAGGTCTTCTCTGACCCTCAAGGGGTGTCATACGGTGATCTTCCCTTGATTTCAAGCCTGTGAGGACTACAGTGAGACAACCTACCACTCGGCTAGCCCTATGATTCTTGGGATACCTCTTCCAGTGGGGAACCCGTGGATCTATTTGCGGAGCGAAAGCTTGCAGCCACTGTCTGCAGTACACATTGAGGGCAATGAAAGGGAAGCCCTGTCCGTGAGGGTGACCACCATTCCACTAGATTGAGGCACATTTCTCATTAAGCTGTGAACAGAAACGGGGTACTCCTTTTCCCCAAGGGTGTGTGCAATCCCAACAGAGCCTCTATGCCAAATGAACTCCTCAAACTATACCCAGTTATGTTAACCAACAGTAGTTGAGAAAACAATTTGACACTTCTCTTCAGAAGGTCCATCCTATAAGTAGCACTTTATTGGATCAGTTTCAGCATATGTGCCATTACACGAGGGGACAATTTATATCTGAGTAGTGTTTGCAACCAGAGACCAAACTGCTGGTGGATGTCCCATATGCATGGTAACACAAATAACACTGGGCATGTTTCACCCTTTATGGTCATCATCTGAATGTCGCAAGCTTGGGGCTTGCATAGGGCCACTACAGGCCCACATTATAAAACTCATCAAAAGCAAAAAGGGACGCATGGATGCATCTCAAAACACTGGGTATCCTCTGTTATTCCACTTTGACACTGTCCTCAACGGGTGGAGAAGATCATGTAATGCATCTGAAATACTGTGTTGTGCCTACCGAGAATTTGTCACACTTTTGAACGAGTAAATGTACAAAAGCAGAACTTTGACTGGCATATCAAAGGGAGATATAATGCAAACTTGACTTTAATTTGGCTCTTGGCAAGATTTAGAAATCTTAGGCATCCATTGGGTCTTTTGCTTATTTTTTTCCTGAGAATAACAAAAGTTCGATTTTTGATACCATGTATTGGACTAACTGAAAATATTATGCTGTGGTGAGATGATCTACAAGCTATCAAACCCTGAAAGGCCTTCTTCATCTGATGCTAACAGGCAAAAGTGAGGGTTGCGTGAAACCTACTGAAAACTGCACGTCCAATGATGTCCTGTGAGGATTGCAGTGCTATGATCATCGCATCGAACAGTTGTCATTCTCCACAATAGGGCCATCAGCTTGCAGACGGTGCGGCTAGAAAGATTGCAAGATTGATAGAGCTGCTTGCATTTACATAGTGAAAGCACTCCAGTCTTTTTTGCATTCCCACACATGTGAAAAGTCACAAAAGGGGTACTAGTGCATTTGAAAATATGTATATTTCAGTTAATGGCATACATGATGCAGAGTGCAGGGTTTAGAAGTGCAGAGGAAGAATATGTGAACTACATTCATTTTACTGGATTATTGAAATGCTGAACCTTTACCAAAATCAACCTTTTAAAAATCCTGACTGTTTGCTCTGAACACCCGATAATGACTGCATGCAGTGGTTCTAAAATGTAATATTACTTAGCAAAAAAGCACTTTGCACTGCTCTACATAGTGATTTTGGAGGGTATACAGTGTTTGTATCAAATCTTATAGAAAGAACATATATTGAATATTTTATATTGAAAACCTTTATAGTGAATGCATTTAGGGGTGTGGTAATATTTTGGAGATGAATGCTGTGTGTCCTCAATGACTTATCAAGGGAGTACAGGTTGTGGCACCTGCATTAACCTGCAGGGTGCATTATAGATGTTGCCGTGGTTTGTTGCCTGATGGGATAGACTTCAAAGTTCACCACAGTGCAAGATGAAACCCACGCCTCTGTTGAAATCTCTGTTCTCTATGTCGAGTGTTTTCAAAAGCATCTTGGTCTCTCCATACAAGGGATACATTTGGTCTCAATTTGATGACACTCAAAAGTTCCTTGGCATGAATATTGCTTAATTTATTTAAGAATGTGTGGTTCAGTTTTCCAACACACAGTGTATTCATACAAATGTTTCCACGTTGAGACTAATTTTCCATCATGAAGCACTTGTTTACACATAGAGCCTCATTACGAGTTTGGAGTCACTTCTGAGGTAAATCCTCTGAAATACCCCCAAACAGATTTACAGTTAGCACCACTCGGTCAGGCAAAATTTCCGCCTGATTACTACTGGTGGTAGCGGTGTAAATCCCCATTTATTTTGGGTCCATTGGACCCAATGAGGACTTTTTTGTGGAATTACCATGGTGGAATTACCGCCGTGGTAATACTGCCAATTCTGGCGATCTTTTGGCATTTAGTGGCAAGATTTGCCTCTAGGGTTTTGCTGGAGATAAATCTTCCACTCAAAGCCAAATTTGGCATTAGGGTTACCTCCAATTTTACCACTTACCACCATACTTGTAATACGGCCCATCTTTTTGGTCACTATGGGACTGGTAACTCCATTTCTCAGCGGGCAGCGTTTCTTTGCAAACATGATTTCCTACTTTGTTACAGGACCTGCAACTCTCTTTATGACAGCGATGTCTCAGCTCACTGTCCGCCTCATGACTCAGTAGGCAGCGTTTCTTTATAGGAATGATTCCTCAGAACACTTTTGGACTTGTTACTCACTTTCCCAGAATGCAGTGTTTCTTTATACCAATCATCTCTCTCTTCACTGTGGGGCGTGAGATTCAGTTTCCAAACATAGTGTTCCTTGGAACAAATAGTTTCTTTGGTCACTTTGGGACTAGTGAATTCGTTTTTCAACACGCAGAACTCTTTAAAACACCTGGTCACTTGGCGTGCACTTGCCGTGCGTAACCTAATTACCCAATGAGCGTAATTTTTCTGTAGTTCCAAACAGGAGCTGCGAAGGTGGTTCAGGCCCAGATGTCTGAGGCCATAACAATCAGTTTCACTCCTTGGCTTGCTGTTCCCTTTCCTTCGGCTCCAGGTGGCTCGCTCGCCTTTATCCTGGAGCCAGTGGCAGGCCCCCATAGGACTTTCTAATCTCTGGTTTAGCTGTTTCTACCACTTCAGTGCAGCCAGCCCGAAACTGCCTATTCCCTAATACCAGGGTCTGGCACACGTAGGGATGTATTCCATGATGCCTTGTTGCAACAGACCGATGTACATGCCCAGGTTCTGCAGGGGTCTGTTGGGGTGCCAGCTCAAGAGGCTGCCACTGAATACGTGGCAGACAGCGACGATGCTCTTACTGGGTGGAAGGGGTAGATTTGCAGCTCTCAGCAGTGGATTAGGGGCAGCAGAACCATGCCCACTTGCCCATGTTACAGGAGCAGGATGTCTCTCAGCCTAGCACACCCACTGTATCGCCCACTCCTCTGGACCAGGATTTCAATGATGTCAATGGAGGTTGTGATGATGATAAAGACGATGAACAGAAAGTAGACTACACCCTCCTTCTTGTAAGAGAAGACTGGTGGAGGCTCATACAGTGAGAAAGACTGATACTGAGTCCAATCCCATCAGAGGCCCAGAGGGAGGGTTGGAGGAACCTCCACAGTCTGAAAGGGCATATTCTACCACCTGGGCCCAGCATAGAAAAGCCCTTGCCCTGTCTACACACTCTTTGCAGCACCTCAGAGTTCCTGAAGTGGCAGCTCTATATGTCAATCAGCAGCAGCACCTGCATGGCCATCATTGCAACCCGTACCATCTCTTGCACCTGTGTGCCTGGCACAGCACCACATTTCCTCTTCTTCTGCCTCTGCTCAACAGTCCATTCTATGGAATTAGGCCTCAGGGCGCTCAATGATGCATACCATGAATCTGCAGCAGATAATTGCAGTGTCGAATATCTTTATGCAGAGTTAAGAGCAGCCTCTCACCACCTGGACTCACTGCAGGAAAGAAAGGGTGTCCCCTGGGAAGGCAGGGACAAACCTGGGCACACCATCATTTCTGGGGCATATGAAGTGACATCAACGCAACATCATGCAAACGAGTCGGGCCAAGATGTGGCACAGCATACACACCAGCAAACACCCAGCAGCATGCTGGCACGACCCCACATGTTGAACCAGCAACCCCCAGGTTTGTCAGCAAAGTAGTGCGTGTGCCAGAACATCAGCAGCTCCAGAACACAAGGTTTAGTGGGGGAAACATGTCTGTGTGCCAGCCAACCCTCAGCAAGGGATCTGCGTGCACTCATTTTAACCATCGACTAGAACAGCTGCCTAATGCCCAATTTGCACTAATGCCAGCAATAGACTGTCTGCCATACATTTTTGTTGAAAGCAAAGATTGATGACAAGGGCTGATGTTTGCTGGCAAATTCCGAACCAGGCTTACTTTTTACACACACCTGTACCTGTATTGTATGATGCAGTAGTTCTTGTGAGAAACAGGTCAGAAAATTGGAAGGTACACTTCACCATTGATATGTGGACATGCAGGCAAAGCACTGATTAAATGGTTGAAAAAGTGTATTGGGTCCCTTTCCCCTCTAGTGGGGTGCAAAGCAAGTCATCCAAGCAGCCGCATGCTGTTCACCAACAGTCCACTTTGGGCATCCATATTTTTGGTGGTTTGTGCCACACGTGAGCTGACATCTGGAATACAGGGAGCAGGTGGTGGCAGACTGGCTATCTCCCAGGCACATTAGCATGAAGCTTTGGGTCTTTAATGAGATTGCTGCACTAAGGCCCAGGGACACAATGCATGTGCCATGCTTTGCATATGTTCTCCAACTTGTGGTGACATGTTTTGTTAGCAATTGCTTCCCTGTCCCTGATTTTGCTTGTGGCACCCGAGATCTGCTCTCATTTGTGCCAGTCATAGAGCACCTGAAATGCAATCAGGTTGTAGCTAAAAATACATTTTCCAACGCGCTGGAATTCAACATTGGATTTGCCTGACCAGCTTTGTGAGCAAAGCAATGCTATGAGCGACTACAGCTATCATCACAATCGAGCATCGGATGGGCCCCTGAGTTTAGCCCCTTCAGAGTGTTGAAATAGCAATGATATCTATGTTAAACAACACAAGAGAATTCATAGATGACAGCGGGGGCAGGGCCTGAAATTTGTCAGATCTCTGTGTGGCTTTTGACACTATCAACAGACAACTTCTCCTTCAAATTTTAAGGAGCTGAAGTAGACTGGTACGCAGGAGGACTTTTATATATATTTTAATGATGTATTATATTACATATTTGGGGATATGAACGGAGCAGCGGAGATACCCGTCCTTCTCCCTCTCCAACCGCCAGCTCCACCCTCCTATTATTCCACACCCCTCACGTTCCTATTCTGGAACTCTTCATCATGGATGTCAGCTGCATTTGTATATCTATACGATACTACAGGAACCTAAGCATTACAGGCCTGGTGGCATGGCTTGAATCCTTTCTCAATGGTATGAGCTGTGCAGCTGCATTGGGTCCTCTCCAGTCATCGTTCCAACTGCTTATTTGTGGGGTACCACTAGGAGAATCCCTGCCACGCCTACTTTTTAATTTCTACAATCAGCCTTCATTGAAGCTCTTGAGTTTTTATCAGATCCTCTAGTTGAGCTACACATGTGATTCTCAGATGTTGATCAAAATACTGCCCGCACTTTTACAGAACGTAATAACGTTACAATGCGTAGGAGTGAAATTGATGGATGGATGACGGTGCGTAAACTGAAGCTAAAGGCAGTGAAGACAGAGATTCAGAGTGTTGGTGCTCCAATAAGAGGCTGGCCCAGACAAATCTGCCCCACAGTGGTATGGTCTTGGTTGACCCCAGATACTCTTGCAGTATATCGGGACACTAGAACCACAAAGTAATACCAGTTATAAAAGCAGGGTATTTTCAGCTGTGCTTTATTGCAGCATTTCCTCCCAGATCTAACTTAATCACTTAAGCTTCAGGGTTCCTTGGCTCGAGTGATGCCCAGGCTTTACCTGACCCCACCACTATATTCTGTATGGAGACTTCAAAGACTGTAAACTATTACACATCTACTTTTGCGAGTCATCAACGAGGCAATAACTTTTACGGCTCTATGCCTATCTCAAGAAACCTACCAGGGCCTTGTTCCAAAATTCATCCCTGGAGAACTATTCACTGTCGATCAGGAAGAGCCTTAGGGTCACAGAAATAAACTCTGGCGCCAACGAGGAAATTCAAAGGACGAAGAAAAGGCGGAAGATGGTATCCCACTACCCCCAGTGCACAATGCATGGAATAAGTGGCCAGTCCACCTAGAACCTCCTCCGGTTCCGGAAGCACCTCATAACCTTCCTCTTTGCCTCCGCTTTCTCTCCCCCTCTCCCCTGCTAATACTACTGAAACTGCACTGAATCTGCAACTGGGCCATTCACCGTTCTCGGCCCAGCCACTCTCCCCTGCACTGCCTCCACGGCAACCCCTGCACTACGGGACTGTGTCTGTATCCATACAGCCCCCCTTCCCAGCACTTGTCTGCACTTACCTCGCACTTGCCACCAGCTGGCCCTTGTTATTTATGCTGTATGCTAATAACCCTGTACTGCACTTTCCCCTCTCCCTTTCCCCCATACACTTTTCCCTTCCCCTCTACCCTTGCGCGATCTGAATGACACCTGGCCTAGTAAGATCGCTGTCTGTCTCCCCTTGTTCCCCCCCCCTGCCTCGTTGCGCCTTGAAACACTTTTGCATAGGCGCGTTACAAATGCCTTATCATATCATATCATAGAAGCTACTCAGAACTTTCAGGAATTGTTGTAAACATACCTGTTTACTATCAATGTATAACGACCCTTTAACTTAGTTTATGTTGTGCTTATTGTCTTCATGCTAACTTCTACAGCATCAAGAGGCCCGGAGCGGTCGTATGCTGTAGTAACAACTCCTTAAAAATACCATAACATAAAATAACATAACATGACACAACCTACATTGGGCCTTAAAGATTGTTAAAACCCTATTGCGCTACCAAAAAAAGCCATTGAAAAGTAGCCATTTTGACTTTTGCGGTTTGCTCCTTTATGGCCTGCATTGTTCCTTCTGTCGGCTACTACATATTTATCTGGTCTGCCTTATCTGTTTTTCATGTTTTCAGTGTGTGCTTTCTAGTGTTTTTTTGTATGTTTTGGGGAAACACGTTGTTTGGGGACTGCTTTTATTTGGTATTTAATGAACTATTGCTGTTCAGAGCCTTGCACGATGGCTCACACATCTTTTGGGGGATATAGCCAGCTCTAGGGGGTGAAGAAGGGATACCATCCCCTTAATGCCAGTTTAATCCTTTTGGCCGGATCACTGCTGCACCGGTGGGACTGCAGGGCTGAGTATGGTGCGTAGACGCCACCCCTCCCCATAAATTACCGATGGGCAATAGTGGTTTCATCACACTTGTGTTTTTAGGTCCCTACTATCATTTTCAAGTTTGCGGTGACCGATGGCCGTAACTTATGCATTGATGGAATTACACATATATGTGACTCTTTACCCTTAGGACTCTGCCTCGGGGGCTAAAGGTGACTGAATCACAGTCACGTCGAGGTCGAGCCGGACCAGGCTAGCCACAGATCTGTTACTTGCATCGCCAACCCATTGAACCATGCAGATGTGACCAGAGCAAATAACCTATCATATCATATCATATCATATCATATCATATCATATCATATCATATCATATTATATCATATCATCACAAATCTGGTTTATGTGTTGTGAAAGGGTTGGACGAGCATGAAAAGCGCTCTGGAGTCCAGGGGCCAGATTATCAAAGATTTGCACTGGTGCAGAAAAGTGAGCAAATGCATTGATCATACAATATGGAGCAAACAGATGATGTCTGACTTTTCTAGCTGATTTTTGCTCTATGATGCCTTTCTCCATTGCAAATTCTCCTGGCCATCTTCCTTTATATCTGTCTGTTCTGTCTTTTGTGCGCCCTGAGGCCTTCGGGCGTGTGGCGTGGCGTGGCGTATAAAAATTCCAATAAATAAATAAAATGTCACAATCCATATTATCTAAAACGTTTGCGCGTGGGCAAAAATGTATCCAGCAGTTTATTGTACTGTGCTGCATAACATCCAACAGAAGGTGTCTACTACCTCTGTTTCAATGTCACGCAACACACATAGTAAACAAAACAGCCTGCTCCAATTTTCCCCAGGGGATAACATTTTAGATAATACCGATTTGGGCTAAAACTTTTTGCACCATTCTCTATTAACAAAGCAGCAAAATTCGTGCTAAATTAATTTGCTCTGCATTTTTGCACAAGTGCACATTTTTGATAATCTGACCCCCGGTTTTCTTCCAAAAGTGAGTATATGGTGGATATCGCATGGGTTAAGTGCTCACCTCTGATATGGCCACCACCCTGCGCAAGTTCAGAGCCTAGAAGGGCTGACTAATCCTTTGTTGCTTTTGAGGCCAATAGATTGGGTACCATTAAACTGGGAATAGTGAAAAGTATTATTGCAGCGCTTTGAAGTGGGAGGACTCCAGCATGCAGAGCTATAGAACAGGCTGGCTTTGTTATTATCAGTTAGCTGGGTTGAATGTTCAGGCCTGCGGTTGTCCTTGACCCCTTGAGTTAGTCTTGGGAGTTCATAACAGGGTAAAAACCTTGTGGAATGCAAGCCTTCGTGTCTCTAAAGAGAGGCTCGCCACTCATCAGATAATATATTTATAATCCAACAGATCACCCATATCAAATACCACTATAGGCGTACTACAATCTCCTGCGGAAAAGCAGCATTTGGCAGTCCTCAAACTAATGCATCACACATGACCAACATATCATGTAATGTATTTGGAATTAGTTTGTGGTCAGCACAGAGATTATTGTCCTTGGGTTTATACATAGTAAACAGATTTGATTGGTCCAGATGGTGATTTTAGATGCTGCTATAAACATATGACTGCATGAATACATGAACTAATTGACATTATGTCATAGCGCTCAGAATGTAGGATAGCGCGGCACTACACAGCGGAGGCCTGCAAACATTCAGCCGTACCCCTTGTTTAGACTATAATTACCATGGCTTCAGCCAGAAGGCATCTAGCGACATTTACTAGCGGCTTAAACAATGAGAAGGCATCTGCCATGAAGGATCAGCATGGTGACAGCAGGTGAGAGGCTGAAGGGGTGTTCATTAATTGGCCAGTGGGTATTGATATGTATTCCAAAGTGTATTCAAACCTGAAGTCGGGGTGACTGTGTGATCACTAGTAGACCAGGCAAAACTTGGGGTTCCATTGAGCAAAGTTCACCTTCTGCATATAGAGGAGTGAAGCAGGATTCCACCTATACTAGAGCCTTGGATTGAAGCATAAGGAAAGATGCTTGTCAAAGCCAACAGGTATATTATGCAATTAATGTACTAGGGTAGGGACCTGCCCCATGAAATATATGCAGGTGAATGGACCTCTGTTTGCAAGGAAGAAAGTGGCAGACGTCCTAAGAGCATCCTCAACCTTCAGAGCCTCTTAGCACTGTCCTAGAAGAGAAGCCTAGACATCAATTAAATATGGAGATGAGAGTGTCTGGAAATGGGACAGCAAGTAGCAGCAGCATGGCTACAGAGGGCAACAAGCCACCATCCAAGCTGGGCTGGGGACATGAGAGGCATGCTTTGGTTTCTTGGCCAGATGTTCTTTGCCTGCAATTTTCTGAGTCTGCAGGGGATCAAACTCAAAATGAGATTGGAGTCTTGAAAATCCTATTAAGGTCATGATCACTTGGGGAAATCCCTAGACCTTCATTCTGTAGAGGAAATAAAGGGGTGAGGTCCCTCAACGTAGATGTAATAAGGAAGTGGCAAAAATGAGCATCCCCCAAGTTGCTAGTATTTCTTTATTTTCAAAATGTGGCTTTTTTTCTTACCAAAGTAGCCCAACTTGATGAGCTACTGAGTTCAGCATCTGGTAGTTTGGACCAATGTTAAAGGGAAACTGTGGTTTGAAGTACAGTAGTTTTAACACATTTCACTAGGCCCTGCTAACAAACTGCTTCTATTTGCGACCCCGTTGATCACTATTAATGGTTTAACACTATGATTAGGTGTGGTTTGATGTTTGCATTTTCTGAGTAGTGCAGGACGGCAGTGGTGCTCAGGCATGAGTGATGGATAGCTGCCCGCCCTGCCCCTTCATCTTCTAACTGCAGTCACCTTTCACACAGGCTATTCTGGATCAGGCCACATCTGGCTTGCCCGGCTTGGCAGACCCAAATTACTATGTTGGAGTTTGCCCCGTGAAAAATGTGTGAAAGGTAATCCCAGGTCAGAAGCCACCATGTTTTAACGGGCCAGCTGGAGCATTCCTCTAGCCCATCAAGCAGGAGCACACTACATTACCAGCTATGTGCTGCTCTTCATGCAGACAATCTATTTGATGCCAAACACACTCGAGCATGTCATCCTTTCCTCAATGCTGATCAATGGCCCATCTTAAAGGAACCAGATGTACTCAACCTATCAGAAAACATCCCTTTTACCCTCTACATCACCCCATCCTTATGTCTGCGGCATTTCACCCACTTTCCCGGATTTGCCAGTTATCTCGGCTTCTTTTCCTCTGTAGACTAAGCTCTGGATACTCCTGGCTCGGGACACAATACAGCAACCTTCAGGCAAGCGATGAACACCGAGACCACTATGGGGGTGACTTGGACCAATACAAAAACCTTGTAACATAATATAACCAAAACATTGGCAGAAAAGATAACACTTAAATATTCCAGCTGTATAAACGTTGCCAGTGTATTGTTTATTTTCTAATTTCACGATCAATTGATTGTTTAAATTCTGAGAAGGACGTAGCCCTACTCTCTATCTTTGTCTCTCTCTTACCATGCCACGTAAGGGTCAAGTGTAGACTGCGGGAATGCAAATGAGAAAGTCATTTAGAGACCCTGGATACTGGACACCTCATTATCTGCAAAAGATCCACTGAACGAGATAATACAGCCTTATAGACGATAGAATTGGTCATTATCATGGGATAATGACCTGCTGCCAAGTTATGGTCCTAGGCTCCTAGGCAAAGCACAATTAAAGTGAACGCTTTTTTCTTTTCAAACGTTAAAGCCATGTACCATGTTCCACTTTTTAGCTTTCACTTTGTTGTGTTCGCTTAGTTTGGAACCGCTTGTTGAAACATATCTTGCTAGGCAACACATTGGTGTTTCTTCAATACACAGACATTATTCCTGTTATTTGACTGGCTGCTTCTGAAGTCAGAATGTCTGGAATTAAGTCATTACCAGAAGTTATTGACTGTCTTCAAAACATACAGATTGGCTTTGGGGAGGTCAATAATGACTTCCATGTGCTAATAGCCAGTAATATGAGGGAATACTTTCATGTGATTCGGCACTTAGCAGATTTTTCTTTGTGTGTGGCAGGAATTGCCGTTCTCCATATGACCCACTGTGGAACTGTTGCTTCAAATACAATTGAGTGCTTGCCTTTAGATCAATAGCATTTGCTGTAGAGGAGATACACAATCAATAATTTCACGTATAGGGAGGAAGAGATTCATGTGATAGGCTTCTTCCTGCTCCCTATGAAGGGACCCCTGAGAATCAAGAGAAAAACAATATATTCAGAAGGAGCCTGTTCATAATGAAGCTTACAGGCAGCAGGTGCAGGGATGTTGCAAATATACTTCCTGGCAATACACAGGGAAACAAGGATAAAATGCTGTATCTTTACCATAATTCAGGACCCCAACCATGAATGGGTAGAAATGAGCCATGAATGGGTAGAAATTCAGAACAATGCTTTACAAAATATTATCAGAGATTGTCCAGTTTGATATAAATCCCATACAGACACAGATGCCTTAGGACTTGGCGCGCTATACAAGCAACAAAATAAATAAAATAAATAAATAAACCGTGACGGGTGATCCTTCACTTGATTGAGAACACCAAGAATACTTGGTACTTGCCTGCATTCCTTTGAGCCAGGTGTCTGCAGGTTTTTGCTCTTTGACTGCCTTGGCTAAAGCTCCCATTAGCCCCAGTCAGCTGAGTCAATGGGGAGGGTTCATTGGAATTATAGTGCCACACGTCTGAACAGCTGGAGATTGCAGACCCCTGCAAGCCATTCACGTGTTGGCAAACAGCAGGTCAGCAGGGAAGGGCGAGTTTGGTATTTAGCTATAGAGGACAAATCACAAGGACATAGGGCCTCATTACGACCTTGGCGCTAAGTGAAAAACGATGGCGGTAAATGGTTACCGTCATTGTTTTCCGCCAGGCACGATTATGACCCGTGACCGTTAACTACGATGCCATTAGCGCCATCGTAGTTAACGCTGCCGCTAACTGCACCAAGGGAGAGCGCACGCGACCTCCCACACCGTACTTAGCGCCATGGCGGTAAGGTACGCGAATGCCGACCCGAGCGGACATGCACCTAACGCCATCACCCAGGCCGTTAAGTACCTTACCGCCATGGTGCTAATTACGCCATCGCGAACCAACCGTAAAGGGACATGTAAAGTGAATGCAGCTGCCACAGGTGCACAGAAACAGCACAGGTGAAGGCAATACAGACTCAGGAAGTACAAAAAGTGCACACCCCACCCCTTCCCACACCCAGTCACACTCCACAATGATACCAATACGACTAGCAATGTTGGGGCTGGAGGACCTGACAGCAATGCGAGTGCTACAACTGCAGCAACAACAACAACAACAACAACAACAACAACAACAACAGGCTGCACGGAGGAGACGCAGGAGGAGAAGGAGGGCAAGGCAGGGCCAGCTAGCCCCACCAGCACAGCCAGTGGCACCACGCAGGCAGCCCCCAATCCCACGCATCAGAGCCAGTCCATTCAACCTCACTGCAGAGCAGATCCATACCCTGTACCGTTTTGACCGGGACACCATTACCGCCATCGTAGACATGACACACAACGACATCGTCAGCATGATAGAAAGTCCAACCGACATCCCACCCCTACTGAAGGTAGTGTCTGTACTCCACTTCCTGGCCACAGGCACCTATCAGCACACAGTGGGGCACTTGCATGGAATCTCACAACCATTATTCTCACGTACGCTCATCCAAGTGCTCGATGCCCTCCTCAAGCACACAGATGACCACATCTCATTACCACGGACTGCCCAGGAGATTGCAAACACCAAAGTGGGATTCCATGCACTAGCAGGCATACCTGGTTGCATTGGTGCCATCGACTGCACCCATGTGGAATTGGTTGTTCCACGTGCCATGGAGGTACCGTACCGCAACCGGAAACAGTACCACTCAATTAACGTGCAAATGGTCTGTGACTCCAACAAGATCATCACACATTGTTGTGCCCGATTCCCCGGATCAACCCATGACGCAATGGTCCTGAGGAACTCCACAATACCACGCTACATGGAGCGACATGCAGGCCCAAGATCCTGGCTACTCGGTGAGTCCAATGTCATGACCATGGAAATGTGAAGTGGGTAGGTGAATGACGTACCGATGCATACTCCACCTGGCTGAAAGGGGGGGGGAATGATGCATACTCCACCTGGCTGAAAGGGGGGGGGGATGATGCATACTCCACCTGGCTGTGAGTAGCAGAGAGAACGGAGATAGATGATACCCTAGAGCAACCCAGACTCCACCCAACACCAGTAAAGCCAATACCCAATGTATGCAGCCCTCCCCTGTGAATGAGGTCGTGCCCCAACCATGACACAACCATCTGCATGTGCATTTTACCAAATCAGACCCCATTGCCAACAATGCAGAACACCTAAATGCACCAAACACCATCAACCGACAGGCCTGTCCCCCACAACTGACCACGAAGGAGGCACATGACGGACAGAAACATCAACACACCATTACACAGACAGCAGGGCCCCCAAAATGGCCCTGTCCACATCACCATCGCTCACTGGGGCCATGATGAGGCGCACATAAATGTTGCAATGATGTGCGCATTGCCATTACAGGACATGTGCCAGGCCAACTAACCAAACGGCATGAACGGACACAGTGGATGGGCACTCACAATGCACTCCACCCCACTGTATACATTGGGTGATGGCATGCAAGACAGGCCATGGGAGACATGAGCATATACTTGTTGCATTGTGTGAATTGATCAGTGCATGTAGGAGTGATCCAAAGTAACAGTTGGATACAAGCCATGGTGGCACATCATGTTTTTTGTCATACGTCATGACTGACACATACAATCTCGCCCAAATACAGGTGATGCAGGCTATCCCCTGAAGAGGTGGCTCCTTACACCAGTCCGGAACCCGCAGAACCAGCACAAGGAGGACTTCAACCGTGCACATACACGTACCCGTGTGGTCATAGAGCAAACATTTGGCCTATTGAAGGCACGGTTCCGATGCCTCAGCAGGTCTGGTGGTGCACTCCTGTACCGCCATGAGAAGGTGGCAAACATTGTCATGTCATGTGTCATGCTACACAATATGTGCGTCAGACGGAATGTGCCCCTGCCCCCTGACGCAGAACTGCAACCACCTGACGATGAGGATGAGGAGGGTGCAGATGGGGCGGCACCCTATGGAGGAGGCGATGCCCAGGAGGGGCGTGCAATGCGCCAAACTATCATCGACCACTGCTTCTAACACACACGGCTGGTGTGTACCACATGGAGACTGCACTTGGGCCACTGTGTGTACCTGGGACATGCACACTGTGGACTTTACACCAATGAAGCACACATATGCAATGAAAATGTCGACACAATTCATTTTTGAGAAGCAAAAAGTGTATTTCGGAGATAACATGTCGTGGCACACCCCCTCCCCCCTCCCCCCTGAATACCCCAACACACCCACTCCCTCCTCCCCCCTGAATACCCCAACACACCCACTCCCTCCTCCCCCCTGAATACCCCAACACACCCACTCCCCCCTCCCCCCTCCCCCCTGAATACCCCAACAGACCCACTCCCCCCTCCCCCCCGAATACCCCAACACACCCACTCCCCCCTCCCCCCTCCCCCCTGAATACCCCAACACACCCACTCCCCGCTCCCCCCTCCCCCCTGAATACCCCAACACCCCCTGTGATCAAGTGGCTGATGTATTATTGCACCGGGCAGGCACTATTGGCAGCCCCCTCTCCCAGACCCCGGGGCACCCCTGCCTGTGCTCCGCAGGGTCCTGCCTGATCGGCGGACGGGGCTGCTCGGGGTGGAACTGGCAGCGGAGGATGTGCTTGGCTGCTCAGTTGGATCCATGTCCCGAATTGAGCGTGCAAGCTCAGACAGCACGCGCCGCATGTCAGCAAGTTCGGCACAAATGTCCTTTGTGCAGGACTGCATGTCAGCCCTCAGGGTCTCGGAGGTTTGCACCATCGCTGCCCTCAGGGTCTCGGTGCAGTGTTCCATTGATGCCCTTGCACCCCCACATTCCGTGACATGCTCATTAAGGAGCGAGGAGAGTTGCTGCTGGCGAGTTATGAGCTCCTCCAGGCTCTGTTGTTCCCTCTGTGCCATGCCTATTGCCTGTGGTGTGTCCATGGGGCTGCTCCCCTCCTGCAGACTTACAACAGGGCTTGGGGGGGATGGCCAATCGTCATCATCGATTTGCACCTGTGTGCCATCCTCATGTGGGCTGCTTTGGGACAGGGTGGGGGATTGGAGGTGGGCAGTGGGGGGTCCCACATCAGTATCCTCTGCATCCCCTGCATCACTGTCTGAGCAAGCTGGTATGGCAGCAGTTTCCCCCATAGTGCTGCTTCCTGCTGAACCTGTCCCCTCTGTGTGAACCATTTGGGGGATGTTTACTGCTTCTGCTGCAGCTACCTTGCTACCTGCTGGGGTGCCGGTCAGTGGCCTGTCCTGTTGTCTGGCACCGGCTTTTGGCTGCTGTGGTGTTTCTTTTGCTGCAGCAGAGGTGGAGGGTTGTAGTGTTGGCCCTGTGGTCCTGGCCCTCTTGACAGGTGTGGTGTCAGGTGTGTCCTCATCATCGGGTTCTGAGTTTGAGCCTGTGGTGGAGCAAAGGAGGAAGTGTGTTATTGATGGGTCTGCGTACATTGCGCGTGCATCGTGATGGATGACATCATTTGGGTTACTAGATGCGGCACATTTGAGGCAGGGGCATACAGGTTGTCTCACTTTTGCGTGGAAGTAGCATGGAGGTATGTGGGTGCCTGCAGTTAGGGTGTGCATACTGCATGCGTACTGGGTGGAGGTCAGATGTGGCTCTAGGCAGTGCCCTGCTGATGTGTTGCATTTACACTATAGGGTAACATTGGGCTTAACATGAATGGACTTCAGTGACTCTAGCATGGCTTCATTTGAGGCACCTACCTGCATCGCCTGATGCCGGTGCTCCTCGCTCCATCCCTCCTACCCCTTCAATGGACTCCATCCCGATTGTTGAGGCGCATATTTCTTCCCAGGGCTGTAGTTTGATTGGGGACTCAGATCCTCCCCCGGTCGCCATGCCCATGTTGCGGTTCGCCGAGAGGATGCTCCTGACGCGGAGCCGGAGATCGTCCCAGCGCTTCCGGCACTGCCTTGCGTTGCGGGGGACGGTCCCTACCGCACTAACCCGCTGGGCAACTAAGGCCTATATGGCCTTCTTCTTCACAATAGCCGGCCGGGTCATCTGTGTGGAAAAAACCAGAGCGGAATTCTCCTGTAGGGTCTCAGCAAGTATATTGAGCTCCTCCCTTGTGAACCGGTCTTGCCGCTGCCGGTCACAGGCTTTTCGGACAGATTTGGGCATTTTCGAGCAGGGAAATGGGCAGGTATTGGTTTTTGCAGGGTCTCAGGGTCAGATGTCCAGTGGTTGCGGAGGATGCCGATGGATTGTGTTTTTCAAGATGGCCGCCGTGCTCTTTCCCGTTCCGGCGCGATGGCGCTACTTCCGGTTCCGCTTATTTACGGTGACCGTAAAGTACGCTGACCGCTAATTACGGTCACCGCTAAGTACGGTGACCGCTAAGATGGATGGCGGAAGTGTACCTAGCGCGGCGGATGACGCCGGTGAGTGCCGTTTTGGGGTCATTTCCGCCATTGCGTACTTTACATTACCGCCATGGCGTAAAGCTCGTGCCCGATGGGTCGGAATGAGCCGCACTTTACGCCATCGGGCCAAGCCGTAAACGCTATTTACGCCATGGCGGTAATGTCCGATACTTACCGCCTGGGTCTTAATGAGGCCCATAGAGTTGAAACGAAATAAACTTCTTACGAAACGTTATTGCCCTGACCCCTTTTGTAATTGAATATTTATTATTTTACTGAAACCAAGCAAAGGTTTGCCTCAGCGTGAAACTTAAAAGGTGAAGATATTATTGAATTCCGACCATAAAATATTTATGAAGATCCTTTTCAGTTGCCTAGGTGGACTTCTGGCACAGCCCGTTGCCACCAATTAAGACAAGTGTATTTTAGGCAGGCAACTCACTTCCAATATGCCTCTGTAACAGAAGCAGGTCAATATACTGGGACAGAGGTGCTTTCCTCTCTACTAGCATTATTGGATTCAGAAAATACCATTGGCCGTTGAATCTTGGCCATTGATGGACAGAATGATCTCTTTTTGCCAGTTACCAGGTAGAGGAAGTGCACTCATGCATGGGCCAACACTACATGGTGCAGCAGCTGGCCAAGTTGCAGTTCAGAAAGCGACTCTGCAAGCCTCCCCTTTGCCCCACTTCTTTTTGGCCATAATTATTGATCCAGTGATGATACAGGTGTGAGGCAGTAACTTCACCTATTTGCAGATAATATCACCTTATTACTTAGTGGATATCGGGAAATGTTCTGCGGTCTCGGGGGGCGTATACAGTATTTTCCCGCTGTCAAGGGAAACTGCATAAGACTTCTAAAATTGAGGTGTATTAAAGACCGTACTATTGTTGCTATTTCTTCTAATGAATTGAGGATTGGCGATTTTCCTAACCTAAGATACGAGATGATGATGGATATTTATAAGTAAACCATTTTAAAACTTTGGTACGTAAAACGCACCTCCTATTAAAAACCTTGGGGAACATTTGGGAAAAGTAGTAAATTGCATGCAGTGGACAGTGTCCCTGTGCACGTACGTGCTGTTGGGTCCCCGGCATTCCCTGTTCGACCTCTCAAGGCAGAGAGCATAAACTGAACAGCAAAACGAGGAGAAATTGCCTTTACTCTTCACTTTTACTCTCTGCTTTCGGAAATACACTTTGCAGGCAGTGTTTAACAATGGATCTGACTGGTATCCACCTGAAGGACAGCAGGCGTAAAAGCAAGGTGCATTCCATTGGCATCTCTGGCTTTATGACAGCATTAAAATCTCACACCTGCATTAACCCCAAATGATCTTTTAAGCACTATTACAATCAAAAATCAATCACCAATGTTTGTATAACTTACAAGTGCATTAATAGATAGAAGGTTATTTGTATTAGATTCCTTTTTGACTATTATCCAGAGGTGGATGGTCCACAGTTGGGATCAACACACTGAAACATAAGAGAAATAAAACAAATATGAGAACAATGTTTTGCTGCCTTATGAGATAGATTCTATCAGACTACATATTGAGTATGTTGAACAGAATAATCCTTCTACAGACCGTGATAGTGTGTTACAATGTATCTAATTTCTCGGTAGAAATGAAAATACAGACCTCTTGTAGGTCGAATTAGCAATACCCTTAGTGTTATAGTCTACTTTTTAACAATCACTTTCACACTTTACTCTAGGAACTCTGATCCCAAGTTCTGGCATCCATCAGTTCAGCTTGTGCTGACTTTCTCAGCATTCTCTTATGGTCACTCTTATGGTAGTTTGGGGTTCATCGTTGGAGTCTTGTCCTCCATCTCATGATCTCCTTCACACTTTACTTTGTTCTCTAGTCATGTTGTCAGCCAAACCCTGCACTTGCTTTGTTTCCATCAGCTGCACTATCTATCGGTCTCCACTCCTTCACTTACCTACCAATCTGGACACCCTGCGCGGGGTCCTCTAGGCCCAGCGTCTGATGTCCCTTCTCTGCCTCTTCTTCGCATAGCCTCCAGCTCCTGGGCCATGGTTGCGGGTCTCATCCTGTGTGATTCTGAAAAGCTGTGCGTCTGACATTAGCTCATGCTTGACAGCAAAGCCTGCCCTCCATTATCCTCCACCATCTTTTTGCTCACATCTACTTCACACCCCTGCACCACTTACTGATGATTATTTCTTCCTTTCTGATCAATCATCCTTTTCTGCCTGTCATGGTGATTGGTCCTGTCCATATGATCGGACCATGGTCAGGGAAGAAAGACTTTATGATTCTATGCCCTGCTTGATGTTAGAGGGTAGTTCAGCATAAGGTTTAATTGTGCATCATTTGGCTTCTAAGTATCTCCTGACATTTGGGGAAGGGCGTAGGGCACTGAAAGGATTATAACAATGGGGCAAGGGCTGCGGATCCCTGCACTTGCTGCGTGAATGTCGCCACCGTTCGATGATGCTTTTTTCCTAAAAAACAAAAAAGCAGCTTTGGTGGTTGCTGCAAGGGACAGTGACCCCCTCAATTGTTGCAACATTGGGGTCCTTGGGCCTTGCTGTTTTATTTTATTTATATGGAGCAGCATAGGTGGATGTCGGGGCAAGCCCTGACGGCCCCGATGTTGGAGGATCGCCGGAACTTTTTATGGAAAGCAAAAAAGCAGCATTGGTGGCCACTGTGGCAAGGCCCAGAAATCTAACAGGAATGGGGCCGCTGTGGCAAGGCCCTGCCCCCCTCAACCCAATTACTGGTGGTGGTTGCCGGAACTTGCCCTGGCAACCCCCAAGCCTCCATATTTTTTTAAGAAAAGAAATCAGTCCAAAGCCTGCCGGGCAAAGCTAAGCCATGTGACCCCGCTGTCTACCCTCCCCCCACGCTGTTGCTGGGGCAAAAAATGTCATGCTCCTGGTTTTCCTTACATTTAATCTCCCACACAGCTTTCACATATTAGTGGGATATGTGTAAGGCAAATTAAACCAATCTCTTCTATAATAATTTTAATTATGTTATATAAACTGAATAAACCTCACATGAGTGCATATATTATTGGGTGCCTTTTCTTTGTTTGCATAGTGACATTTACTATGTGCTTAATATGTTCTAGTAAAACACCTACTATTCAGCCCACTTTTCGGCTGCGTCTGAATACTTGGGACCAATGATTTGGTATTCGGCCGAATAGTAAATTCTCTATTTGGTTCTCCTTAGGGCACATATATTATAGTACTGCCCTAGTGTTAAAAGATGCCACCCCAAACACTGGCTAACCACACTCTGTACAGCGCCCCAATGCTCTCGAGCTAGGTCTGTTCTTTAAACAATAACATATAATAAATATAAAAATATACATTGTCTCCACGCAGTAATTGCAGATTCCTATTCTTGAAACAGAGATAATTATTCACATCAATACAATATTAGTCGAGAAATCCACCATGTTTGGTTCTTTGTCTACATGCTGCTGACAAAATTTAAAAATATTGTATTTGTTACACAATAAGGGAATTTCTATGCACATGCTCAACACAGAGCTACATTCTCTTATAAAAATGAGCAATTATCAGCCCTGCTCACGTGCCCAGGGTGCTAATTGCGACACACACATCAAAGGGGTAACGTCTCAGTGCCCATTATTAAGGCCCTCACTTCACTTGAGCCTGTCACTTGGGTACAAATGGCATTCCCCGCTGGCAATGCTCTTTTTCTCGATGTACACTGCATAAGTATTTACTCGCTCATTCCATAAAAATGTTGCTGATAATTCTCTTTATGGGCTCTATCTTAACATGGTCGGCATCCTGGCACTAATTGCGCGGGGATACCACCCAACGCAATTTGTGTTACCGCAACACAGTGCAACACAATTTGCGCCCGATCCCGAGTTGTGGGGGGTGGTAAATCCTCATTTCCCACAGGACCCAATGGGGTTGGTGGGCACTATTACCGCCAGTGGTATTGTGTCTGTGGTAATAGCACCGAAAATGGCCGAAAATGCATAGTAAGTGGACATTTGTACCTCCAGCAAACAGCTGGAGGTAAAACTCCAGCTTAGCGCCCAACTTGTGATTGGGCCAATGCTTAAATGCGGTGGTAACAGCGTTACCGCTGCATTTAAGGGCTGAAGCCCAACTCGTGATGAGGCCCTATGTCTTTTAATGGACCACATGCTGACGATCACAGACACTCTCACGCTATCACATATGTGCATCACACGCTTTACCTAATTCACTTTAAGAGATCCCCACCACTCACTTGATGTAACTTTTTCATACTCTTTGTATCAGAAACTCTTGATGACTCTTTCAAAAACTTTTTTATAGCTCCTTATTTCTGTCACTATTGCGGTTACCCAGCTTCACTCTGTTTCCATCTCTCGCTTCCTCTCATACCCTGTCCATCTCTTACTTTCTGTCTTACTTACTCATGCTCCCACCTGGTTTATCTTCTTCATGCTTAGGAAGCCCTCACACTTACTCTCTCAGATCTGGCTCGGTCTCTTTGCATTACTTCTCTCCCAGCCACCCTTTCTTGCACTCCTATGCTCATTCTCATCCCTTGCTTTTTCTTGCACACTCTTTTATCGCTTATCCCATTCTCAGATTCTCTCCCTTTTACACACTCTTTGTGATTCATGAACGTCTGGTATCTCTCCCTTTCTCTCTCAGGCTGCTACTCTCGATTACACACTGTCTCCATCCCTCTATCACACTCACTCTGCCACACTTTATGATTCTTACTCTTCCCACCGCTCAAATCCCACTCACCCACTGACATGCCAGTCCCCCTCTGACTGCTAGTACTGCTCTCTCACTAGCACATTTATTTTCTCAAACGTTTGCTCTCTCACCTATTCATGAGTTACACTCACATTCTCTCTACTACCTCCTCACCCATGCTACCCCTCACAAAGTCTCATACACTCTCTTGCCTCCAAGAAAGCCTTGGAATTGACTGTATATGATTCTCTCTCAAAACATTTCCATCTACGAGCTGTCTCTTATTCTCTCTTAGCCTCACATTCTGAATTGTGATCATGATTGGTAACTCTCCATGGCTTTCTTCAATACTGTTCTTTTCACCATTGCTTTCATCTGCGATTAAATGACTTTTGATCTGCAGGAGTATAAGAATGGGTAATGGCTAAAGGGTCTACCCAGTCCCCACCCTTCTATAGCCCGCCAGTGATCCCAAACATAAAGGTGAGGCCCAATCAAGAGCTGTACCTCCTTTTTATGGTAACGTAGGCTTGTGGAAGGCTATACTGTCTGACGGGGTGTGACTGCGTGACAGTAGCAACTCAAACAGCAAAGTAGAACAGTCCAAAATGAAAGGAATGTCAAATCAAGGTTCTATAAATATATATATATTCTTCAATCAAACACACCAATGTCCAAGCAACTGTGAAAACCCATCCCTCTAAGAGATAATACAGAATAAGCCATAATTAGACAGATGCAGCACTCTGGTTAATGAAACTGGGGTGAAAAGGCAAGAAGCTACCACAAGGAATAAAATAATATCTCTTTCAGTGGAAATGGTGCAAAAGTGACCTAACCAGTCTCTAGGACCCAGAGGTGGACTGGAGGCAGTCTTGAGTCACCAGTAACTTTCTGCTCTTAGATAATTCAACAGCATCAAACCAGGCTTTGAGCTGTGCTGCGGTGTGGGTCGAACCAGGTTTGGGTGTGACGAGGTGTCCAGGTCAAGTTGCCAGCTGGGGACTAGTCGATTAGAACCTAGAGTTTGGTGCGCCTAGAGTGCAGTATTTGTGTGGTGCATTTTGGATGGTTCACCACGGTCTCATTGTGAATCAAGGTGGTTTGAGATGTTGGTAATCACTCGTCCCGGTCGGCGGCTAACGCGATGCTCCAGCAGTTCGAGTTGAGGGCTGTCGGTTCGTTGCAGTGAACTTGGTGCCCCGATGCACGGTTCAAAGGTGCAGAGGTTTGAGTTGTAGTGGGTATGTTCAAGCCAGACTTGTGATCTGCTCCCCCTGACACAATGCAGTGGTGAGCAGGTTCAATTGGTGGATTTCATTTTATTTCTGAAGTTGGTGAGATGCAGCAGTAGTTCAAGTTCGAGGAAGTACCAAAAGCAGCATCGGGGAGTCCCTCTGGTTTGAGTGAAATGAACAGGGTTCAAATGCGTTTGAACTGCTTGGATGTGGCATAACGGAGAGCTTTGGCTGATTTGGTTCTCCAGATGCTGTGAGACCCACTCTAGGGGGTCTAGGACAGTCAGGTTCTGCTCTTCCAGCTGAGTGAGGTTTGGTGCAGGGTGTCAGGTCCTGGTCCTCAACAAGAGTCATCCCCAATGTGACAGCCACATGGATGGAGAAAAGGTAAGTAGGGGGATTTATAGGTGTACTGACGGTTTGGGGGGACATGGTCTTGGTTTTTTGTACCAAGGCAAAAACATATTCACGGCGAAAATGACTACGGTCAATTTCATCGTAATTATGTACCTCGGTCAAACAACCTAAATCCCTGAGGGATAACACTAGACTACTATACCACAAGTCAATTTCTGACGCTCCGTTATAACTTTCATAAGACTGATGGCCTATCTTCAAAATTCAATTGGGCCCCCACACATCTCCAGCCGGCCTGCCATGCACCCAGTGACACAACATAACATTCACAAACTTAATTCCAATAGAACATACAAACAATGCATTATTTATCATTCATTCAGGCACAAAAGCCAACACACATATGCTTGCATAAACTCTCACTCACACACAAACACACCCAGCACCTCCATTGACATACACTGTGTGCACACAACATTTATATGTACATATACAATAACACATGGAAACAGTGGCGCAACGTCCAGTGAGCAGACCAGACTCTATCACCCCCTGATCCCTGAACTTTTGGGCTAAGTTGACTTGACCAAGCTGAACTATAAAGCCATGGCCGAAAGGAACCGATTCACTGGAATGTCAGCAATTCCCTTGATTTTTCCTTTCATTCAAAGGCAGAAGCCATCGGTTAATGCAGTGCATTGGGAGACCACGTATACCTGGTATCCATTTTTAAATGCCATATATCTCCAAACTTGGGTGCTGCACAGCACCTTATATGTGTATGTGCTGACAGATTGTTTCTACAAGATTCTGACTGATTAAAATTAAGGTATGTTTTCCTGTGTTCAAATGGCTCCAAGCAGTGGAGTACTAAGCGGGAGCCAGACCAGGACATTTGTCATTGGGACACATCTCCAGTTCGGCACATCAAAGAGGGCGCCCAACGGCAAAGGTGTCCTGCTGGCAGGACAATGTGTGCCGAGCAATTGCCTAGCAATTCTTGCTCAGCACGCTCATTGTCCTGGCAGCAGGACACCTTACCCGTTCCGAATGGTAGAGGGGTCCCGCTGCCAGGACAATGTCCCAAGGAGCTCTGGGCAGCAGAGGGTCCTCACGTTGGTCTGTATCAACAGAACATTACAATGTGAACCATTAGGCACTGATGGGAGGGAGGGGGTTACTATTAGCAGGGACTTTAGTCCCTTTAGAAATGTGAATGGGAGGGTTTGATAAGAAGTGAGAAGGGTGAATAATGTTGCATACTTTATGAAATAATGACTATGGCTTTAAACCCCAAAGGGGATTTGTTTGGCTCACATTAATCTACATGATGACATTGAGACTTTGCATGCAGAATGGGGAGAATACAACTAAAGCCATTGCTCAACATATTTCTATGACAATGTATAGAGTATATGGTTAGTTTACTATGAAAGGTTGGTTTATTATGTAATGTGGTTTGCTTCCAAGGCATTGCTATAAATAATGATTTAAGCACATGAAATGTAAAGCAAAACCTTAATACACCTCTATATCAACTAAACCTGGAAAGATGTGCTTGGTCCCTTAAATTGTCCACATCCCAGTTTCACCATTTAACCAAGTGTATGATCCTGAGCAAATCATTAAATCACATTGTGCCTTATCTGCAGCTCCGCAAGTGACTCTGACTCACTTCAAAGCTTATGTTAATGTATCATGATATAATGGAAGAGCCTAATGACTATAGAGTTGCTCCACATATAACAAAAGTGCAATTTAGGTATTTTGCACCACAAAGTTATTTGTCACTTGGCTTATTTATGGCAACTTATTCTAAAGTCACTTCCATGGTGCCTCCAAGTATCAAAGACTGATGATGCGCCTTGCAATGTCCTTTTCTGTGAAGTCACTTCTGTTGGTGCAATCCATATAATTATTAGGCCGTTTGCATGTATTTTGCCTCAGAGGGCTTGGACAGAGCTCTAATAGATGGGTTTCCTGCATCTGGAAAGATCCTTCAGTTTTATTTTGTTGTTGTGTGTTAAAATGCCATCTTCCACTAATGTTAACAAAAAAGTAGATTGGAGTAGGGGTGGGCGGTTTGGGGGTGCCAATGAGACCATTTGGAATTCCACACACTGCATTTCGTTGCTAACACCCCCATCCCCACACTCTTACAATGCTGGATACTCACCTGCTTAGTTTAATAAGTGAAGCAGTATTTGGTGGCCTGTAACCTGAACCATGACACCAATTTTCACCAACCCGTCCGGAAAAAGTGTCTGCAAAACTCGAAATACCTTTAGCCAGTTTGGTGAAGATTATTTTTGGCAGCAGGGGGAAAGGTTATAAAGGGCTCATAAAGGTGTGCTTCTAACATCCCATACGGTTCCTTCTGCGCTCCCAGAGCAAAAACTGCTTAACAAAAGTTCACAATGTTTGGAAGGCATATAGCACTCCAATTCATTTCACAGAATGCGCAGAGTACTACATTTTTTGGTCATAGGTTTTCTCAGCTTGACTCTTTCCATTCTATTTGGGGAGGCCGCTCCTTCCGCCAACTTCATTTTCAAATTAGGATGGTGGTACTTTAGTAGCATCTGAAAAGTGGCAAGACTAATTTTAGAGGCGTTGCAGAGCTGTGGCTTGCCACAGAGAGTGCACCATTTGTTATTGTTAGTGTATCTTCATACCTGGGGCCACAATGTGAACTGTGAGCTCTGCTCACATTGTCCAAATGTGACACGCGCCCTCACTAGGGTCAGCCCGCAGCCCAGCCCCCCAACAAACATACACAAACACAATTTTAAAAATCTTTTTTTTTTAAAAGTACCTCTGCTCTGCTTTCAGATGCCGCCCGGGCCACGTCTCATGTTACACCGACCGAACCTCTTTGCACTCATGCCCCTCCAGACAGAAACCAGCAAGCTGAGTGAGCTTCCTAGTTCCTGTCTGTGTGTCGCATGAACACAAAGCCGGAAAGCGATTCTCTGCGCCGCGGCCTCTGGAAGTGCTACTGTTAGCAGTGCAGCACAGGCGCCAGACCCTGCAACACCCAGTTCAGCACCCTGGCTGCTGACTTTGAGTCGGGCCAGCCAGGGTGACGGACTGAGCCATGCAGGGCATCCCGGCCTGGATGTGTTGCAGTGTGGCTGCCAGGCAGCTCAGCATTATGTAATGAGACAGCGCACGCCTTGCTGGGCACCCCAGCCGGGCTCACGTTGTCCAATTACATAATTAATGATTGATGCCCCCCTACCCTCTCTCCAAGAGTTGGGGGGGACAAACAGGCATGCCACAGAAGTTGGGGGGGGACAAAAGCCCCTACCCCCCTATAATTATGCCCATGCAGCCACGCAAGCTGTGCAACAGAACCTGGAGCCTACACTTAGGCAACAACTTGGAGGCAGGTCATTATCCCAAGGTAAGGACCCTTCCCTCATACAAAGGTAAATTGTTCCTCTAAGAATTCTGATTGGCTGGACGACAGCCAGTAATGACTGCACTACAGTAATCAATGTTTTGTGCATGCTCACACTAATAACACTGTCGTGCCTGGGGAACTAGTAGTAATGGTGTCTGTAATACCACAATGGGTGATATATATTTACTTGAAGTCATTCTGTCTGACAATCTGGCAAAAAGACAGTGATTCTGATGTGCCAGGTAGGCCATGTGAGACCCCTAAGTCATCAGCGACATACAGCCCTTGTCAAGAGATGGCAGCCCAGAAGACGAGCAACGGTGCAAGCTTCACATCCTAAAGCCAAGAAGCAGATGAGCTCCCTAGCTTGCGACCTCCTCAATGTCTAGTTAGTTTACTAGGTGACACTCTTCAGTCAGCAGCGACATGCAGCCCTTGTGTAGAGATGGCAGCCCAGAAGGGTTCTATGGCATATCATCCATAGTCATGTTTACTACGGGTGTTTTATGAAAACATTTTGCTGGAAAACGTAATTGACATGTTTTGTTTTTTTATTTTTGGGTGGTTCCTCCCCAAGCCTCACCTCCATCACCTATTTTTAACTGTTCCTGGCGCTCCAACCCACTTATCTGCCCTTTGGCACCCCCCCAAAATGTCGAAGATTTATTTTGGCAAAGTGTTTTCTTAAAAACACTCATCTAAAAAGTGAATGTATGAAACGACGTGGTACCCCCAGGTGGTCAGAGTGCAAGCTTCACATCCTGAAGGCAATAAACAGATGGACTCCCGAGCTTGCGATCTCCTCAATGTCTACATAGTTTACCATGTGAGACCCCTAAGTCAGCAGCGACATACAGCCCGTGTCTAGAAAGGGCCGCCCTGAAGCTTATCACTGGTGCAAGCTTCCCACCCGAAGCCAAGGAGCAAACACCTGAGCTTCCGATCATCTCACTGTCTAGATAGGTTACTATGTGGCACCCCTCAGTCAGCAGCGACATACAGCCCGTGTAGAGATGCCAACCTAGAAGGTTATCACTGGTGCAAGCTTCACACCCTGAAGCCAAGGAGCAAAAACCCGAGCTTCCAATCACCTCAGTGTCTAGATAGGTTACTATGTGGCACCCCTCAGTCAGCAGCGACATACAGCCCGTGTAGAGATGCCAACCTAGAAGGTTATCACTGATGCAAGCTTCACACCCTGAAGTCAAGAAGCAAACACCCGAGCTTCCAATCACCTCAGTGTCTAGATAGGTTACTGTGTGGCACCCCTCAGTCAACAGCGACATACAACCCTTGTCTAGAGAGGGCAGCCTAGAAGCTTATCACCGGTGCAAGCTTCACACGCTGTAGCCAAGGAGCAAACGCCCGAGCTTCCAATCACCTCACTGTCTAGATAGGTAACTACGTGGCACCCCTCAGTCAGCAGCGACATACAGCCCTTGTGTAGAGATGCCAACCTAGAAGGTTATCACTGGTGCAAGCTTCACACCCTGAAGTCAAGAAGCAAACACCCGAGCTTCCAATCACCTCAGTGTCTAGATAGGTTACTGTGTGGCACCCCTCAGTCAACAGCGACATACAACCCTTGTCTAGAGAGGGCAGCCTAGAAGCTTATCACCGGTGCAAGCTTAACACGCTGTAGCCAAGGAGCAAACGCCCGAGCTTCCAATCACCTCACTGTCTAGATAGGTAACTACGTGGCACCCCTCAGTCAGCAGCGACATACAGCCCTTGTGTAGAGATGCCAACCTAGAAGGTTATCACTGGTGCAAGTTTCACACCCTGAAGCCAAGAAGCAAAACCCGAGCTTCCAATCACCTCAGTGTCTAGAGAGGTTACTGTGTGGCACCCCTTAGTCAGCAGCGACATACAGCCCTTTTTTCTCACACTTTTTTCACAATTGTGCAAACATAACATGCATTCTGAGTAAATTATATAAACGCAAGTTGATGGCGTGATTTACAGCGTGAAGCGATGTGAGGTCAATGACTCCCGAATGCACGCGTACAGCCTGTGAATGCGATGGCCCACCTGTAACCCTCACATGTGTACACACACACACAGGCTTCCGCTCCTCCACTCCCCCGGTCTACGGCCTGAAAACCGGTCCAGATCCCCTCTTTCGCCATTCAGCGCCTATACCATCTCTGCCCACGCTCTGGGCCTCGCGAGTGTGGGGTTCCTCTAATTACCGTCACAACTTTAAATCTATATGTCCTCTTGTACATGGTGTATTCCGTGCCAGAGGTGAGTGACCTTTGCATCCCCGCTGTATTTATTGTCTGAATTCTGACACTTACGTGACTGCACATGCAAGACTACAATTCCCAGAGTGCAACTGATATTCCAGGACTCGGTGACTGACTACTACCTGACATGCAACAGCGTGGAAGCTCTGTTGCTAAATGCTTGCACAGGGCACCAGGTCTGCTGCACACAAGCGGATCACTAGCGAACTCTCGTAAGTGCAAAACCGGAATCGTACTACGGGGATGGCTACTCAAGAGGCGCTACTCCAAGAGTCGTGTGCTCCCGGCGTATGCGTCGGGTCTTTGTGATTCCCAGAACTGAACACCGCAGCAGATTTTAATTTAAGCTGGTAAAACAGAACAGTGGGTTAATGCACCTGTTGTGATGCACTGTTTTAGTGGGTACATTACAGGCTGAAGTTAGCCTTTCTGGCTTGCCTGATTGAATGAATACCATTCGATTGTGCCTAAGCTTATAGCAGGACTTTCAGGCGGTTATTGGGGGTTAATGCATGATGGACGAACCACTCATTACATTGTAATTCATTTTCTAGCTAGTATTTGTTTGAAAACAGAAGACGCAGGGCAGAAGAAAGCTTACCGCATAAGCTTAGGTATTTTTAGATTTTCAGCATAAGTTAAAAAAAATATACAGCTCCAACCCCTTCACATTGGCCGGCACAGCTTTATGCTTCAGGTGGAGCTGTTTTACAGATGTTCCTTTCAGCCTGTAGTGCCCATTTTCTTCAATGGCACAATGCACTTTTCTCTGCCCATTACGTTTCTCTGCCCGTAACACGTGTTTTCATGAGCAAATGAAAACGACCCCGAAGATCGCTAATGCAAAGGCTGCACGGAAAGGCTCGGCGCTTCTGAGCGGAGATGCGCTGCTATTAGAGAGAATACCTCCCCGGCCCGGAGATGCTCCGGTCCCTGGTCCCAGCCCCGGGACTCACCTGCCGGATCGCCGTGCACAGAGGCCGCCTGCGGTGTCCTGAAGCCCGGAAGAGTGCCGGCGCTGCTGAGGCGTGACAGGGTGCCTCGAGGTCTCTGCTGCTGTCCAAATGGCGCTCTGAAAGTTTGCAGAAGTTGCACAATTCCCGTACTTTCTGGGATTCTCTCACCCCAGGGACGGGCTGCAATGCCACAGATGTCCCGCTCACATGGCTTCTGGGTTCTTCTCACTGCTGCACTTGCTTTCTCGCAAATAATGGGGGTCTTGCTGGCTCTCAGAGGATGTCTCGCAGACCCTTGCACTGCACGTGTCCGTCCTCGTTGGGCGAGGGCCTCCGTGTGTTAACGTGTTACACTGGCTCCCTATGTTTTCCTCCACCCCCTCTTTTATTATCCCTTTCCCTCCTTCCCTTTTATTCTGTCCTTCCTGTCCTCCCTCTTTGTTACGTGTGATATCTTGCAGGCCTGCTCAAGGACTGGCAGCGTAACATCACGGACACCTTCCCTTAAAATACGTACTTCCACTTATTCAGTGTTTTCAATCTTTTTTTTCTTTTCCATGTATCCACCCCTTTGAGAAAAAGTACAACAAGCTGCATTGATGACCCCCCTCCTGGCAGTTGTGCCCCTATTTTCTGCATGCACACAGTAATTGCTGGTTCATACCCAAACTTCCAACGTAAAAAAAAATCGTTATATGAAGCCAGGATCAGAGCCCCCTCTAGTGTATAAAAGTTGCATAGCAGCCCATTGTTGTTTTTTCGTAACCATACCATCCAACGATTAAGAGGTCTCTGGGACTCAGAAAGCTTATAAAAAAACATCATATTTGCTAGTTTAATAAAAGGTATAAAAACTTGGGTTTTGTTTGATTTTAAAACTGGACTAACAGCGCACCAGACCCTTTCTCCAACTGACAGACTAGAAGTACAATCCACTTCCAGAGTCACGATTTCTGAACAGACTGCACTGCAGAGAGGCTTAGTGATGTTGGAATCTTAAAGGCAAATGTACACAAGGACTCAGGATCCCTCCTTTGCTTTACTTTGGTAGCAGGACATGAGGGCAGGTTTTATGTAGTCTCCAGAGATTTGCATTAGCAGCACAATTTCCCCAAACCAGGCTCTGTAAGAACACAGTGGCTGATTCATGGAATGTGTGCGCCATTCTGCCCGCAAATCCTTGTTTAACAAACGGGGATTTGTGCGCCATTCTGCCTGCAAATCCCTGTTTAACAAATGGGGATTCGTGGGCAGAATGGCGCACAAATCCCCGTTTTTTGGCGCAAATAATTCCATTAATCAGCCCCAAAATTATTAGTGCCAATTGCACGCTGGGAACTGCCAACATCAGCACTTTAGTACAATTGGAGCCCAGGCGTGCATTTGCACACTTTCACAGAAAGTGCAAAAAGAAACAGTCAATACAGGCAAACATACCTGTACTCTCTTTTTCTCAGGCATAAAACTAGGTGGTTTTGCAGGCGGAGCGGGAACGGGGAGAGGGGGATGCGTTCCCACTATGCCTGCAAAACATGAAATACATGTAACCGCTGATGTAAGCCGTTTAGTTTTGACACTTATTTCACCACCCCAGTGCTTAAAAAATAAGCCCCATAAATGGACAAAAAATACCTACCATGCTCAGCTGCAGTAGACAACACATAGCAGCTCATTTTAAAAACGAGCGTAAATTGCCATCGCTAGGGCTGCTTACAGATCAGCGTATGTGCAAGCAGGCACCGCCTCATCATTGTTTATTAATTGAACTGCAGAATGCAAAAAGGAGGTGTGACATGAGATGAAATTAAATCGCCTATACACCACCCTTCTGCACTCTGCAGTACAAAATAATTAAACGCCCCCTGCAATGTATGCGTGGGAAGCAGCGTTTACAATGGATTCCTATTGAATCGTCCTGCTTTTTGCTGGTGTAAAAAGCAGGCAGATTCCATAGGCATCCATTGGTTTTAAAACCAAGTGGTTTTTGAAGGCCGACGGTAAAAGGGAGGTGGAAATCTAACTCCCGTTCTGCCAATCCCCTCCGTTTTCAGAATCCACCGACATGACCCGGAGCATGAAAGGGGGCATTAAGGCAGGGGTAACACCTTTACACCTGTCTTTAACACCTTCATTTTCATTCTTGGGACTCATCTCATAGTATCGCAGTCTGAGTAGTTTGGGAAAACTGGGACTTGCACTGAAAGAGGAAAAATTGGTCTTTAATTAAAAAAAAGGTAGAAGCACAAACATAGGGCCTCATTGTCATTCCGGCGGTAGCCGTGCCGGTAAAACCGGCAGGCTGCCGCTGGAGTTATGCATTTTTTCCGGTACCCGACAATGGGGAATCACTTGGGCATTACAACCCGGCGGTCCCTGAAGCTAGGCGCCGCAAAAAAGAAAAGAAACTCTCCATTCCCAATGGGAATGGAAAGGACGAATGTGCCGGCACCGTGTGCAACAGTGCCAGTGCATCCGTCAAAGTCTGCGAGCAGGTGCCTTTCCGCCCGCCAGGTCACATCTTATCAGCACCGTTGTTACCGGACCAGCATGCTTGTAATGAGGCCCATAGTCTCTCAATTGCTTTGGTCACAGTAGGGAATGGGGACCTACCTCATCATTAGGGTCCACGTAAAGGCAAGTAGGGTCAGGGTGCCTACGGTCCATATAAATGATATCTGCACCATCGTCTGTGGATGGTGGCATGACAGGCCAGAGCCAGTCTTCAGGGGCTTTTGGGGGGCTCATGATCTGGTTCGATGGTGTCACGCTAGCTCTACAGTACTTGGTTACTTCAGATGGCATATGCAAAGGGCCAGTGTAATGTCACAACGGTTGGGTCATTGGCGAAGAGCAGATTGATGGTCTTGCAGGGAGATGCAGTTGTAGGAAGCACATGGCTTGGTCACTGTACCAAGGTTTGGCAAAGGGATTCAATGATGTCTTGTATAACTTCGAAGCAGGTGCAGTTAACTGGCTCTATCAAGTGACTCGATGTACAAAACAGGGTTCGAAGCTCAGGTCATTGTCCATTTGATGAAGTGGCATAGGCATAGACAGGGTAGGGCCTGAGCAGGCAAAGCCAACCCTTAATCTGTAAATACCCACTCAGCAGCACTGGGTGGGTATTAACAGATGTTAATGTCACTGCAGTGCGTCCAACTACATTAGCTTCAGGCCCCACTTAGGCGGTCCTGGCTACGCCTCTGTGAAGTTGTTTCACTGCTTGATTGAGGGCAGTCAATGGCTTGAAACTGGCACAATGGCTTTGTCCAGGTCCACTAAACACCAGCAGTTGCCAGAGTTAATGCCTCTGGACTTGGGGTGCCAGGGGACCTTTTCCGATGAGCCACACAGAACTGTAGCTCTCTTCTGCTACTTCCCCTTCAAGTTAAGGTTGCTGAGCTGTCCCCAGGCACAATCTGTTCTTGTGCACGCAGATGCCCTGTTCCCTGGGTGCTCAGCTACAAGCAAGCCACAAGGTCTTCCAGAAGGGCATCCTTACCCCGCTCTGTAATGTTAAGGGAACATGTCACTCTGCCTTCTCTGATCAATCGTGGAAAGAGCTTTGAGCTATCAAAAACCTCAACAGGTAATCAACAGAGTGGGGGTTCTCACACTCCAGGTATAGGTTGATCGAAGTAGGAGATTAGAACATTCCAAGTTTCTTACTAGGATACCCTTGGAATATTTCCTTAGTCAAGTGCCGGCCATCTTTTATAGCAATTTCATGAGTGCCTTGATCCTACTCAGTGGTCGAAGTGTACAAAAAGAAGTAGTGGAACTATGTTCCCTGCAGGCTTGTCCCCACTCCGCACAAACCACATCACCTCGCCCCCTCCACCCGCAATACGAATCCCCAAACACATGCGCCTGCCGTTTAAGGGAACGTTCAGCGTGGTGCACTGAAGGGCAAGTTTAAACATCTAACTACACTTTTATTTTAAAATGAAACCTTTCCGGAACGTCTTCTTTTTAAAATAGAATTATAGGAAGAGTAAAACATAACCCCAACGGCTCCCGCCCACTTCGACCACTGCTCCCTGAAGAGTCACAGAAAGTCAGAAGTAAATATGCTGTGAGTGATATGAAAAGGTGTGAATACTCTTCCCTGAGCCATGGCTCGAATTCTGCACTATCTCCCCATATCCTGTGTTCCTAAAAACATCATAGCTCTTCCTGCAGTGAACTTCCCATGCCTAGATAAAGATGCGCAGGCTTACAGGGTTTTTTTTTGTTCATTCCAATCTTCAGAAGTTCTGCACCTCAGCGGCTGTTGATGTGCTGCTCGGTAACATGGGATTTCTAAGGTTGTCCTAGTTTGGGATGACAGCATCCGTTATCAGCTCTCAGAGAGGAGATACAAGCATTGGGCCCTCAAATATTTAGGAACAATTAGTGAAAGATACATTTAGTAACTTTATTTCTGTCAAAACTAACAGGATAATAACTGTTTCCTACTATACCTCCATACCTTCCTTATTTTCTTTGAGCCAAATATGGATTTATCTTCACTTTAGCACAGACTCCTGTTTACACTATTCTAGGCTACTACCACCATGTGTTATTATTATTATTATTATCGTTGTATTCATTGAGGGCTGACCAAGCTTTGAGAAGCAACAGAACATTTTAAAGAGGTATACAATAAAACAGGTGAACAACAGAGCACTTTTCAGTGGTAACAACCGAACAGATATACAACGGAGGGCAGGATACAGAGGGGCACAGAGGAGGGGTACAGCTGTACAGGGTGGCAGGGAGGAGATGGGCAGACAGTGTCTAGCAAGTCAGGAAGCTCGGGGTGCGACGTGATGGCCTAGGTGTTGAGGAGGAGAGATTCTTTGAAGAGGTGGGCCTTATGTTCTTTCTGAATTGTAGGATTTTAGGGGCGAGTCTGATGCTGATGGAGAGGAGGTTCCATAGTCTTGGGGCACAGGCAGAGACTGCTTGTTTTCTGGTCCTTTTCCTTTTTGCAGCAGTGGATTGCAAGTCTGCATGTGTCCTGGCTTCTGGTGCTGCGCTGTGCACCAGAGATGCTGAGTTTCTCCACGAGGAAGCTGGGTGACTTGTGGGCGGCTGCCTTATAGATGATGCAGCAAGAGTTGAAGGTGATTTGTGTGTGCAGGGGGAGTCAGTGAAGGTTGGTGAGGGCCGGGGTGGTGTGGTCGTATCTGTGTAGACCCTTTATGAGACATGTGGCCACGTGATGTACACTTCTCAGGGGCACAATGGAGGACAATGGGAGGCCTTCTGTGGGAGGCAGGAAGGTCTTGACTTTCTGCAAATGTATGATTTGAACATTGGAAATGTCACTGAGTTCTAACACGTGGCCTTATGAATTGTGTTACAACCTCATTGTTGCCATATGACTGGACCTTAACAGACTTTCCTGATTAATAATATACTTGGCCAGCCCCATATCATTTAGTACATATAGCACCAGAGGTGTCACTAGACATTTATATAATATCAGACAATCTTTATAGTGCCAATGGGTATTTAAAGGAAGTCAACACAAGGAGGAGGCATGAGAGGTGGCATTCAACGTTCTCTCTGAAATGTGGCCATTTCCCTTTTTGCTGCTGCTGTGTGTTTGGATTGTGCATAGCATGCGTTTACATGCATCTTCTATATGGACGGCAGGGATCAGGCTACTTATTTACCAAGTCAGAGCAATGTTTGTCTGTTTGGCAGAGCACATCTTGCAGAAGCAACTTTCAATTTGTCTTTACACAATCAAAGAATCTTAAGAGAGTCCACTTCTGCAGATGACATTCTGTCAAACTGGGCTTAGCGTTCATTTGTCCTGCATCCATAGTGCACAATGTAGCCAAGAGAGGGCTTGACTTGGGGCTCTCTGGGAGCCTTCCAAGGGGGTGGGGGGAGAGGTGGCGTTACATCATTTACACATGTGTGATAAGCTTAGTCCCACGTGAATGCTGTCAGCGAGGTAGAGCCATGCTGCTAGCATGAGCAAGTCTGCCCATGCCATCAGTGCCCTTTTAAATAGATAATGAGGTGCAAAACCCAGTGCTGTGCTGGGTGTAGCCTGAGCGTACTATATCCGGCACAGCCCGAGGTGTGTTTACTCCTAGCCGGAGTGCTTCATTGTGTGCCCATCATGTGAGGCTACATTCATTAAAATGGGGGAAATTCCTCATCTGAATGGGGGCAAAGCATGTACATGACTAGTCAGGCCCTTTGCACGCGTGCCAGCCTGGGGGTGTCATCATGGTGCTGTTTAAAACGTGCTGAGCATGGTCCAGGGACCGTTAGGGGGCCTCCACATGAGTGTCTACAGTCACAGACAGCCATACTCCCATGAGGGGACCCTTTCCAATCACTGCAGCCTGGTCATTTCGCCACGAGTCAAGCTGACACATGTCCTGAGATTGCACACTCTGCAGACTTCCCCACAACCGGGCCTTTCACCAGCAGAGGCGTTGCTGGGGGGGGGGCTTAGGGGACTATAGCCCCAGGTCTTTTGGTTGTAGCCCCAGATAGAATCTCAGAGTCTACAACAAAAAGGCTAGCTGGCCCCGAGTCCCGACAATCCTGACATTAGTGTAGCCCCGGATCTTTTCCAGACCTAGCAACACCCCTGTTCACCAGTGCTTCTTCAGTGAACAGGAAATGCTGCTTTCTGTGTTAATGAACTGCTAAGCCCTGGACTGTGCATGACGCAGGGTTTGTACAGTACTAGAGCTGGGCAAGCCGGGCGGGGCACATTATTGATTGGCTGGGGAAGGACAGGAAGTCAGGTGGCCGGAACAAGACGTCAGCCAGACACGCTCCTGTAGTGCTGCCAGCACACCAGCAGTGTGTATTTTTTGTTTTTGTCCCACCCCAGCCATTCATTGGCCAGGACTGGAACACTTCCTGGTGGTGCTATGAGGCAGTGTGAAATTCAAAAAGGTAAGTGAGCCCCTTTGTTGCCCACTAGCTCCTTTTCGAGCCCCCCCCCAATACCCTTTATCCCTTTTTGTTGCCCTTAACCCCTTTAGCTGCCCCTGGACCTGTTCTGCCCCTTTACTTGTCACCCAATCTCAGTTATCCCCTTTAGCTGCCCCCAGACCTGTTTTGTCCCTTCTCTTGATCCCCCAGTCCCTTTTGACCCTTCTGTTACCTCCAATCTGTTTAGTCACTTTTGTTGATCCTCACTCCTTCAGCCCCTTTTCTTGCCTCAGTCCCTTTTAGCTCCTATTCTGTCCACGGCCCCTCATGTTCTTGTCCTCTTTAGCTCCTGTTCTTGCCTCAGCCCATGTGAGCCCTTTTTCCATAGCTCTTTCTGTTGCCTCCACAACCCCTTTATCTCAATTTCTTGCCCCCGCCTACCACCCACACCCACCAGGTCCCTCTGGTGTATCACATGGCCATTTCCCAAGGTTGGCTTGTGCGAGGCCCTAACAGTCATGATTAAGCCCATTAGACTCGTCCTACCCTTTTTTGGGCACTGCTGTTTTCCTGCAGGCTTTTCGCCGCATGGAGTTAGGGTATATATTTTTTATTATTTAACAGCAATTAGGGGCTTAGTTACTTTATGAGAGGGAATAGTGGGGCGGGCTTGGAGGCTTGCACCCCATAAAATGCAGGGAATCGATCACAGTGAAATGGCTCACTGTGGGATGTACCAGACCCCTCGGTACATTACACCAGAGACAGCCCATGGGTCTGCTAAAGTGCCCTCTTGTAAGACCTTGAACTTTCTCTTCTTGAAACTATGTAATTGTGAGGGTCTGAAATATTTTAGAAATAGTGAGCCTCACTTAGTACATAAAAAGGTATAGAATGGGAGCTTACATTACCTGCCTATTACCATTGGGCGTAATTTTAGTCTCCCCTACTTTTTTGGCACCCCATTTTGTTCCAGTCATTTGGCAGGGGCCCCTTACATTTAAATGTCATGCCCCTCCAACATTTTCAGCAAAATTACTCCACTGCCAATTTCTATATGTAAGCAATATGCCCCGAGCGGCGGGGGCATTACAGACTCAGGTAATGCCCCCGGGCCCATAGTTAATGAAGGCCCCGGGGCATTACCGGAGTCGGTAATGCTCCCGCCACGAGGGGCATATAGCTATTACTACCCTGACCCGCAATATGTGCGTGACCGGGGCACTAAAAGCATTTTTTTCTGCCTAGAAACGCTGCAGCGTTTCGGGACATAAAAAAACAAAAAAAAAACGACCAAGAAAAGGGCCGACGGGAAAGGGAAAACGGCAGGGAGGAGGGAGGAAAGGGGAAAAAAAAGCCTTACCTGAGTGCCCGGCAGGGAGCGAAGGCAGCCTCTCAACCGTGGGGAGGCTCAGAGTGGGGATGGCCCCGCTTCGAGTCTCCTCATTGGCTGAGGGGCGGCCACGCCCCCCACTGCTGACAGTGGCAGTGGAATCCCGACTGATGCATTCCCAGCCGGGTAATGCCTCGGCGAGGGCCAATCAGAATGGTTCTTTCATTCTGATTGCGCCCTCGCCGGGTACTAATACAAGACAAAGCATAGTCTGGAACGCGGACACACATTTTCACAGTGTGTGGCTGCAAGGCGCAGGGTACTCTCATTGGGCGGTGGGTGTGCCTCTTGGTCTAGGAGAGGGTTCAGCAGGGCTCTGCCATCTTTCTTGGCAGGATGCTTTCGGGGCAGGCCTCCGACCTTTGTGTGCAGGACCCCATTACAGAATGGGGTGGCATGCCCGGTCATGAACAGGGCCGTTATTTGGGGTGCCTGTGCCCCTGCGTAAGTAATGGTAGCAAACAAACAAACAAACAAACAAACATGTCCAAGTGCAGGGCGGGGGGGGAGTACTCATCATAATACAGAAAGGAAAATGATAGCACCCCCCTTTAGAATGTTCTGGTGCTATCGTTGTGGCCACTTATTCATTAATGCAGGAGGGAAGTTCTACGTGGTTTCACTGACTACAGTTAGTTACATCGACCACCTTGTTCGACCCTTGAAGCTCATGCAAAATATTTTCTTTTAATGGTGGAGTTCACCCATATTCATCCCTCCCTGTACCCCCTTTCCCCATCACACACCTACCCCCCAGCCCATACCCCCTACATCATGCAAATCCATGTATCTGGGCTACAAGACCAGCAAGGGTAGATAAAAAGGTGGCAGAGGTTAGGGTGGTCGATAAAACCACAGTATAACCAGGAGGAGGTTTGCCCCCCATGGGCCACCCTCTGTAAGACCATAATAACCAAATGCGAATGGGATACAAAAATGGGATCTTTAAAAAACAGAAAAAAATATAAATATATATATATATGTATATATATATATGTATATATATATATATATTCAGTGAAAAAACTTTGTTAAAGGGACGTTATGGTTAAGTTACGCTACTAAAAACCTATGAAATTCAGTGAAAAAACTTTGTCAAAGGGACGTTATGGTTCCAAGTAAAACCAAAAAACCCTTGAAATTCGCCAGTTATGGTAAGCTAAGCAACCATAACTCACGGCACCACCGTGCACTGCTAAGACTAACACCCAGGACATCAAAGATGTCCTCCCCCGCTCATGTCTATGGGAAAAAAAAGTTTTGGGACCCCCCCTATAACTTTGCCCCCCCTGGACGAATCCTCACCAAACTGCAAAGAAATTCAGAGTGACCCAAATACTTTTTTTGCAAAGTTTGGTGAGGATTCGTCCAGGGAGAGTGAAGTTATAAGCCGCCCAAAAAGTGCTCTTCCTATGGAAACAGCAACTTAACCATAACTACATGGTCACTACCGTGGCCATGTAATGGGTATATATATAGGTACATATATATATATATATATATTAATATATATGAGATCAACAGAACGGCCTGTTTGTTTGGTTTCTTTACATGAATGACGGTGGATTTGCTTTTTATCCTTTCTTTTTCTCTTTCTCTCTCTTTTCCTTGCTCTTTTGCCTTTCCTTTCTCCCCTGGTTTCACTGCCTTTTCTTTCCGAGCCTTGTTAGTGTAAACAGGGTTACAATTGTGTTCTTTCTCGGGGACACTGCAAATAAAAAAATGAAAAAAAAAATGGGATCAAAATATCTTTGTGCTCGAGGATATCTGTGAAAATGTTATCAACAGTGTTGAGGTGCTGCTGACATCCTCGGCTAATTGGCCCAAAGGGAGCTCGGACTGGCCCACGTGGCTGTAGGGTAATGCTCTCTGGGGGCCACTTGACAGTCCATTATCAGCTAGTGTTCTGAGTGAGGATCAGTCACTACAAGCACTTGGTGCACCGTTGAGCTCGGCGATTTTGGTTCACTGTGATATTAACAAATAAATAAATAACAGAAACATTTATAACAAAACATTTTTACTGAAAAAATACTGATTTTTGAAAAATGTTATTGGGGCTGGGGAGGAGGCACCTGATATCTCCATGTTTCTCTTTGTTTATAACCCCACTCCAACCTGACCCCACCCGGTTTAACCCCTCACCCTACACCCATTTATATATATATATATATATATATAAATATTTTTTTTTCTTCAAATAAATAGATATTTTTTCGGTAAAAATGATTTGTTCAAAATAAATGTTGTTCGTTATTATCTTTTCGTTATTATAACTGGATACTGGACATTTTAACAAGTTATTGGCCAAATCTGCTTTAAAATACACCTTTCTCAGCATTTTTGTTTCCAAAACATGTGAACCGTTTGTCGTGAAACTTCATGAAGTGCAACTCTCTTTTGAGGCCCACGTGCTTTTTTGTCCCAGGAGACTTCTTGGTGATGTAATCAAGACCTCACGCTGTTCCACTCGCACGTGCTCTGCTATGCAAAGGTTAAGGTTTGAAGTTCGTGCCAACAGCCAGGAATAGCTCTTGGGTATTTTACGTTCATGCCTCGTGGGCCAGCACTCAAGCAACATCTCTGCTGAGAACCCCTTCCTCACTCATACCCCAGGCACAGGCAGGTGAGCAGCGCCCACAAAGAGCTGGCCTATCAAACGAGCAAGGTGTTTCTGGCACACGTGTCCAGTCACAAAAAGAGCGTGTGCTGTGTGTCTACTATGAGCAAAGTGTTTTGACAGATCTTTGACAAGTATGCGACGTGTGGAGTGGAAAATCGCTGTCAAATTCAATTTAACATGGCAGCGTTAGCCGTCATCCGCTGCTGTTTGAAGTTCGTTTTTGGCACATGGCCGCCTCCATGTTGTAGTAACATAAAGCCAGGTTTATATTATTGCAGGTGGCCTGTTTCCTGAGTTTTCTCAAGAATGCAGTGCTTTTTTCAAGCTGGGTGCTCCGAAGAACGTAACATACAATTCCACTCGTCCTTAGAAACATAGATGTTAGCTGGGTGTGGGGGTGGAGCTGGCCATGGGACATCGTACCAACTCCCCCGTCGGATGCTATGGGACACCAGCATCAGGAGGCACAGGGCCTCGGAGGTTGGAAGGGTGGGGGCTGCCCATGGACATCGCGCCAGCCCCACCCTACAGTGCTATAGGACACCAGCACTGGGTAGGCTTCAGAGCCTCAGTGAGAGGCACTGTTGACCGTGCCACTTCATACGATCCAGTCCTGCATGCTGTGCAAGGAACCCCATGGCAACGTTGCCTGCAGGCCCTGTGTCTTCAGGGCGGGCCTGCAGGCCTCAATAAAGGACACACACCAGTTACTCAGTCATGGTGCCCGCAGCCATTCTCCCGCACATGCCTGCTGGACTCCCTTTTATTAGCTTGGGCCATGACGACATCATGGCCCATCTTAAAAGGGCAATACATGGGGGAGGGACCCAACCCCTTAAAGGGGCGATGCACAGAGGAGGTTTCACTACACAACAATAGATACTGCAGAATATAGTGCCGCAAACCCTTGCAGGAGCGCCGGAGGCCTACGCAGTCTCTGGCCCAGCTGTTGCTATGGCTTTTCAATCTCGCCTCGGTCACAAATGTGCTAGTGTGTCTGCTAGAGACATCTTTATGTGCCTTGCAGGTCCCATGCTGAAATCCTGCGAGAACCAAGTCAACATCTCACCCTTTAAAGGCAGAGCAATGAGTGACCTGCTATTAGGTAAAGCGACTGGGGAAGGGCAGCCAGACTCCCCCTGCCCCCCAAAACCCCCAAAGGAGTCCTTTGTCATACACCCACGCCAAAGCGTTTAATGGCAAAGTGCAGATATGTTGCATTCTTTGAAATGTGATTGTTGGAAGCGGCCAGTGAAGGAATACTGACGAGAGAGGAGAGAGAGCAGTAGAGAGTGAGATACTGGTGCGGCTTGACAATCCGTTAGATCCCCTAGGTCCTTTCTTCTAACTCTGCCAAACTCAGCACGGCGGCAGCAGCAGTGCGGAGCTGGTAGCTGCTGGATCCGTGGTTCCATTGTGCTGTAGGAGTGCTGTCGGTGCCTTTGGGGCCTCTGGTGTGCCGCGAGTGCAGTATTTTGGTATTTCACCAGTACTGGCAGCAACAGCTGAGGACGCTTCGGGACGCATCGGGGCTCGCTATTGGGTCTCACAGCAAGGTGCCGTGAGGGGCTGCACACCAGTTCACCAAGACATAGAGCTGCCATACACTGCTGCCCTACACCACATTGGGTAAACTTATGGTAAACTTATGGTGAGTGGCTGAAAAGCGGAGAGGAGCCGAGCTGTGTAAAACATTTGTTGTTTGTTTGTTGTTGGGTGTGGAATTGGCAAGGTGTTGGCAGTGTGTTCAGGGGCCTTTGGCATTCCACGGCGGGCAAAGAGTGTGCCCAGCCCCCCCCCCACCGCCACCCCCTCACTCCTCTCCTCACCCTCTCATTCACCCTAATATCCACTATACACTATCTACTATAGTAGATTGTAGATAACGTATACAAGTCCATCACTGATCTGCCAACTGCAGCAGGATTACAGCAGGATTGTAGCAGTGCTTTCATTTTATTTGGCTGGAAGTATTTTCATTGACAGCGTGTGTTCATAAGCCTAAAGGGAGGGTTCAAGTGGGGAGTTGGAAGTGGAGTGTTGTGAAAACTTTGGAAAATGGCAGCTATAACTGCACTATGCCCAGATATGGAAATATACAAAGAAACCTTGTCATATGAAAATTTGTTACAATCTACCCCTGAAGACAAAGAAGATAAAGATAAAGAAGCCCCTGATGCACAAAAGTCAAAATATGGGTCGGAAGAGATCCACAAAATGCAACCTACAGGCACGGCTTCGGAGGCTTCAGAGGCTGATCACCCATTAGGAGACCAGTGCGGGAGTAGTAAGAGTTCGCCACTTTCTAAACAGACTGCCCCGTCAACTACTCCGAAGGTTAAGCAATCCGTGAAAGAAGGTGTGTCATTGTCTCGATAGACGTCGTCAAAAGGAGGAGGCAGCCAGGAAAAGGATCTTCCTCAAACAAACCCTTTTATATTTGGACGAGCCACGCACCACAAAGAGGCCTCTTCAAACCTCCACGCCACCGATAAATGTTGGAAGCCTCTGGGCCTCTGTTCCTCCCTAAGTAGCCACATAGACATTTTCTGCTACAAGACCAGCAAGACAAATGTAAGGGAGATTGTCCAAGAAAAGGGCATTACGGGAGCCTACTCGGTTACACCTACGCGTGGGCACCTATTGAAGGGTGTAAAGGCAGGCCCTAACTCATTATCAAATGGTGCGGGGACGTCCTCTCCCCAAAAGTTCCATTCATACGGAAATGGTGGATCTCTCAGAAGCTGACCACAAAAGTGATGGGTGGAAGGTTTCGAATGAATCTAAACCACTGGCAATTACTCTGGGCCAACCTTCCACACCACCGTTTTTTAGCCCGTCTGCGCCATTGCCAGAAGTAGCCGAAACGCAGCAACTGGCCCCATTCTCCAGTAAACGACAACATGGGCCAACTTCCCTGCCCGATGATGATAATGGACCTAGCAGCGGTACAGGTAGAAAAGAACTCCTTCGGGAACCTGGAAATTGACGCAAGAATGATTTCAGTATTTGCTATTACAATGTCACCGTTTATGAAATTAATTGAGACCCAGAACGACCAACTACGGGACCAGACAACAATGATGGCTATGCTACATTCAAAGCTTATTTTTGTGGAAGGTTTCATTACCGCTCTACAGTCTAATCTCGACAAAAACACTGATCAAATCACGCAAATCTTAAAGAGTATACTGGATCCAATTATACTGCAAAAAGAAAAGCGGAGAGCTGACAGGCTAAGTTGCAGTTCACTGGCAGGAGGAGACCAAATCGATTTGACCCGAACGGAGGACCATGCTCCATATACCAGGCCGGATGAACCTCCACTTATTGCTAATATAGGAGAACAGCCTACGGCAGTGAGAATTAAAGATGCAACAACTTTGCCGGTGAGAGTGGTTCCTGACATTAATAAAGCAAAGGGAGGCAAAAAACCCTTGCCTGGTAAGAAACAGTTCTAATCCAAAAACACCTGGACTTAGACCCTATCACTGTGAAAATTAAAACTTAGGAAATGTTTAGGGCTCCAAAAAAAGGTGCAAAGGCGCTTGAAAGTGCAGGGCTGGTGGTAAATAAAAAAGGGTTATGCACTTACTCGAAGACTATAACTTCTCTTGTGGATAAACACAACTTAGAAGGTAAATCCACACATAAACTGAACAGTAAGTCTGCGAGTCGGAAGTGCAAAGAAAGCAACTTTGGTCTACCCAGGAACATACAAAGACCATCAAACCGGGAGGACGTCAACCGGCAATCCTTACATCAGAGGGGCTCGTCAACTACTGTTGGGATCGATTTGGAAATATTGACTGATGAAGATCGAGAGAGCGATATATCTTATAACGACATAGAAAATGACTTGATGAAACTATCAACCTATTTGAAAGACTTGGATTCAAGGTGGACTGAGGGAAACAAACATCATCATGAAGCTGCATGTGGACCTATTCCCAGGGCCCCTATTGTACCTCTGGGCACAGGAAAGGTAGTACAAAGTGCACCAAACTTAAATGTGTAGCCGGATCAAATTGGGTCCAGAGGATCTACAGACATCACTCCAACCAGGCAAAAAGATAACAATGGACCCAAATGGAGGTCGAGGGCACACCAAAATATGGAAACATCCGATGACTCATTAGAATCGGATGAGCAAAACTACTCTCAAAATTCTCTGACAAACTCAAAACAACTCTTCACGATGATGGAACAAAGAAGAGTCACCATAGAACAGAGAAAAACAGTAGAGTCGGAGATGAATCGTATAGATACGACACAGAGGGACGTACAATCAGGGGCCCCTAGAAGAACAGTCTGATGGGGAGTAAACAGTCCAGTGGAAGGAGTGGATCAAGAATTTAAACAAGCAAACCCATGTAAATACAACAATGTCCCACTAACTGAAGAGTTCAAATTATCTCTAGAAAGAATTCTAGGATTCACAGACGGCCTCGTGATGAATAGAGCAAATGTAATGAGGCTGTTGCGATCTGTACCAACCTTGGATAAACTCAGTTCTAGGGATATTGACCTAATTGAATTCCCTAGAAAAAATGCACTGATAATGTGATTCTTCATTTGGCATCCCGGAACATTAAGAATCTTCTCATGAAAGAAGGGACCAAACTGAATGTTCATGGGTTTGCTTTAAAGGAAATGGAAAATCGAGTAAAAAACACAAGTGTGATTCCCTTTCTGAAACAGGGAAAAGACGAAAGAGGGTCCTCTCAAAATGTGCCTGACGTCCCCAACATCCAAGGATGTAGTTACAAAGAGGGAAAAGAAGATTTTAAAATTGGCATTCATAAAGGGGAAAGAATGGTCATCTTGAAGAAAAGTGAAGACCTGGAGGTTGGCCGCACGGAAGACTGGAGTTGGTTGGCAGGAACATTGGCAGACAGGTCATAACGCCAGCAAAAGAGTCACACAGACATCGGCAGGGGCAGGTTCATAGCCAGCTGGAATACAAGGGGTTTTGTTCATTTATATGGCAAAAGTAAGAGAAATCTGACTAAGTACAATCTCATCTGTCTACAGGAGACTTGGTTGAGGGAAACCCCGGTCTTGGACGACTTTGAAGTCTACATAAATCCGGCGATAAAGGGGGTAAAAGGCTGTCCTATGATAGGTTTTATAACAGCTATCAATCGCTCGAGCGGTCTAACAGTCATTACCTCTACAAACATAAACCCCTGGATCCAACTTATAACACTTATCACAACCACTTCTCAAAGGAAATCGGTGAAACCAACGTTGCTAATTTGCAACGTCTATTGGAGAAGATATCCTGGGTGCGAGTTCAGTACCAGGAATACTTTACTTAGGGCAATTGACGATGCCAGGTCTACTTGGTCAAACTTGCCGTGTTACTTTGTGGAGACTTCAATATGGAATGCTTCGACAAACAAGGATCCAAAATAGAAGTCATATCAACTGGAGCCACAGAGAATGCCAAGAGGGGATCACTGGACTTTGAAAAGGAACTCTTGGAGAGAGACATGCACATGGCAAATGGTTATTTGCAGGGTGATCTACCCACGGCAGCGACCTGGAAAAGGAGGGAACAATCAAGTACAATTGATTGCATGTTTGCAACAGACGATCTGTTATCAAAATTTATTTCCCTAAAAGTGATACCTACGGAGCAGAGCAATCATAATATTCTTGAGCTTGAATGCCTAGATTGGGCCTCCACAAATCTGCCAATAGAATATCATCAACAAGGTCAGCACTATGAGGTGGCCTCAGGAGGAAACGTGTTATGCCTAAAGGGAAGAGAATTGCTGTTAATAACATCTTCTTTAACGGCCTTAAGCTCAGGTTCACCATGCTCAAAAGGGGGAATACTCACATACCCAGAGTTTCTTCGGGACTTTAAAGAAAAGTCAGTGGGCCTCATTACGACCCTGGCGCTCCCGTAATGAAGGGTGCCGGTATGGGACCGGCACCCTTCATTACTGGAGTGCCTATTACGAGGTTCCCTTTGCGGGACCCGGAACAGATGTCTGGTAAAACCAGACATCGTTTCCGGGTCCCGTGAGGGGAAGAGGGAGCTAATAACGAGCCATTTGTAATGTGCCCATTATTACCTCCCTCTCCATTCCCATTGAGCCCTATGGGGGCTCAAATGAGAATGGGGAATGGTTCCTTCAAGGAGGAAATATTGGGTCCTCCAATGTTGGAATGACCCGGTAATTCCCCATTGAAGCAACCCGGTATTGGAGCCCAGTATGGAGGCAGCCATGGCGCTAATAGCACCATGGCTACTTCCATACTCGTAATGAGGCCCAGTGTGCTTTAAGAGGCCTGCCTTTAAATTAAAGCATGTCTTTGACAAGGAAATCGCCATAAAAAAGAGTGGTAAACAGGCTGGGAAACTTGGTGAAAAAACACAAAACGCTTAATAATGTAGCCCTTTTAAAAAGAGCCAAAAAAAAACTACAAAAACTGGTTACATCAGCATAGACATCAAGTAATCCAGCAGGATGCCGAAGCAATGCTGAAGCTGGCAATTAAGAAAAACACAGCTGGGGTGTGGAAGTTAATAAACGATCTAAACACCCTGGAGGACTCAAACATAATAAATTCAGTGTCTTCACAGGTGTGCGAGGCGCATTTCAAAAGTCTATATGAGTCCAAAGGGGCGAACAAAATTGGCCCACACATCTCCTCACAAGCTCCTTGGGACTTCAAAATCGACAATAAAGAGATCATCGATCTTATAAAAAACTCGAATGCTTCAAGGGCGGCTGGGCCGTATGGCCTGACCAATAAAATCTTGAAAAAAGATCCTGTCAGATGGGCAAAGTTCATGTTCAAACTGTTTGAGACTGTTAAAAGGGCCAAAAAGATTCCAACGTCCTGGACTAAGTCTATCGTGGTTCCCATTTTTAAGAGAGGTGATAGGTCTAATCCTTGCAACTATAGGCCTATCGCCCTTCTTGATGTGGTGGGCAAAATATTTGCAGCAATCATCTTGAAGCACTTAAATGAATGGAGTCTGACCATCATCAGAACCAGTGGCAGGCGGGGTTCCGAAAGGGGATAGGTACCGCCTTGAACGTCTTCATCATCAATGTGCTCAAGTGTTTGGTCAAACAAAAACAGATAAGGACTATTTACATCGCCTCGATTGACCTTGAACAGGCTTTTGATTCTGTGGACCGGAGAATCCTGTGGGTCAAGTTAAAGAAATGGGGGTGCCCCGAGGCTCTGACAGAACCCATGGAAGCCTTGCATAGAGATAACACATTAAAAATCAGATTGGACAGAATGGGTACATTGTCAAATGAAATCTCTGCAGAAAATGGGCTAAAGCAGGGGTATCGTTTTGCACCGGTGGTCTTCTGTCTATTTATATCAGACATGGCAGAGGCTTTTGTGAAAACAAGATGTTTTACACCAAACATTGCAGGCCATTCTGTAGGCCGCTTACTGTTTTCAGACGACTTACTCCTTTTGATCAAATGGAAATTGGGCTCCAGAGACAGTTGAGGGACCTGTCCTTATACATTCAAAAAAATGCCCTAAAGATCAATGCAAAAAAATCTAAAATTCTAATTTTGGGAGATCACGGCAAGGCAAGAAAGCGGACCAAATTCAACTGGTTCCTGAATGGGGAACAAATGCCAATTGTTACATCGATGGTTTACTTAGGGATAACCCTAAATGACAGTTTGAACGATATTCCCGGAGTCAACCACTTGAGAAGTAAAGTGAAAACCAAGCGTCCAAAGCTCTGCTGATCAAAAAGTGTTATTGCAAGTTCTCCATGACACCACTTCTGGACTTTTACAGGATGAAAGTTTCGCCAATTCTCACATATGCTGCAGAAACCAATCTTTTCATTAGCCCTACAATTTGGCCTTGCTTGGAAGGTCTCTCTTGGAAGAGGGTCTTGTCGCTCCCAAACTCGCTCCCAATACAACGAGTAGGGAGAGAACTGGGCCTAACATCACTTTACCTCCAAATAGAATGGAAAACAATATCCTTCTTCAGGAAATGCCTTCAACCACCAGGCGTTAGTGGATTTTCAATCATCAAGGAGGCTCTTGAAGGGAAACAGATCAAAGTCTTAAATATCTGGCAAGAATTATGTTCTTCCATTTTGTTCAAAATTGCTCACTCGGTAAAAACACTAATTGAAAACCCGACTGTGATAAAGATAAAATTATTTGACTTGGATTGGATTCTGACGGACCAAAAACTGAAAGCCTATAAATTGTTCAAAGAAGAGCCAGATGAACATTATGGAAAAGGAACAGTGCTTCCCTATCTTGAGAGGTTCCTTTCACAGTATGAGAGGCAAAATTTCTTAAGGCTTCGGTTAAACCTCTTTCTACAGGAAAGGTTACAGGGAGAATAAAGGCCCAGGAAGATAGGAACTTAAACTGCCGGATTTGTGGGAAGAGTACTGAAACTTTGAACACTTAGTATTGGAGTGTGATCCCCTAACTGGTAAAAGAGTCAGGTACTTGGGAAGATTTGTTGGGGAACCAAATATAAGATCATTGGAGGACTGGTGGGCTATTTTGAGATGGGGAAGGAGGCTCTCCATGACATTGGCCCTGTTACAGCTTGTGAGGGAAATATTTGAAATTCTGGACGAAAAGGACAATTGTTCATCATGATTGAAGAAAAACTTTTATGATCCCGGGTCTCTGGGAAAGAGGGTTCAGTTTGTGTTTCTGTTTCTTTTTGTGTGTTTTTATTTCCTGTGCTTCTTTTTTCTTGTAAACTGCATTTAAGGTTTATATTTAAACCAATTGATGTGTAATAAAAAAAAATATATTGCATCTGCCCAATCAGTGTTCCAGGTACAATTTTGAGGGGAGCACAAAAGTAAGTCCCATTCCCAGTTGGGAGTATGTAATAAGCGAGTCAAAATATGTTTTACCTGTAAAACACATTTTTTGTAAGAATTTATTTTGCATCAAGTTATTCATTCACATAAAAGGTGCATTTTTACCTCTTCAGATTAGGAGTAATTATAGTAGAACTTCTCCCCGTGACACTACCTTTACTAATGGTCCAAACGTATCCACGGGGCTGTGTGGATGAAAGCAGGGGACATACTCTGATGTGTCTGTTTCCAATTTTTGTTGGTAGTATTTTTACTCCCTATTTTTATTTTTTGGGAGTATTTGCCTATTTTTAGGGAGTAAAAGTGGCTGATACACCCTTATCTGTAGGCCTGCACCCAAACTGTCACAGTATAAAACGTTGATATTGCACTTCTTTTTCTAGTCTGAGTTTATTTAATTATTTCCAGTGGGATTATTTGTTTTATTGTCAATTATATATATACTTTTATAAACATTACTTAAACTATTCTCTGTTGTCCTTTCTGGGAAGTTGTGAAGCCCCAATGGATCACAGCCGCATCTCATCACAACCCTCCACCTTCCGCCATTTGCGGCCCACCAATAGTGTTAATGATGGACCAGCCCCCATATTTTCAGGACCCACTGTGTCCCGAAAAGTATTTTGGCAAAATATTTTTAAAACAAGCATTGGCAAAGCCAACAGTTTGGGCTTTTTGTAGGTGTGGGACAGGCATTTGCGTGGCACTAATATTATGGTACTACCTGGCCATAACAGTGCAACAGCTGCAAAATTAAGTCTGTGCTTGTTTCTTTAACAGACATTCAGTGCAAGGAAGAGATATAAATCAAGTGGCTAAAGGCTCACTGAGTTAAGACATTTGTATTACTCCAGTACCAGTAGCCATTTATAGCTGCACTTAAGCCATTATCTCTCCGCAGACTGTTTAGAAATAGCACTGCCTGGCTAAAACATGGCGTTAGTGCTTGATAGAGTAACTTCATAGAGATTCCAGGATAATGTGTTTCGGGCAGGAAGGCGCAGGCAGTCTCTGGGGCAAGAAATAGGGGTTAGCATGGCAATGGGCAGTCAATGGGTGTGTAAATAACCAAACACCCACATGCTGTGTGTATCTCCTCACATGTCATCTCCCTCCCACTTGCGCTCTTATGTAATAGTTTCGGCTTGTAGGTTGCGCTTGAGCACCAATTTATAGCCCAAACTAAAAATGACTTTGCTCTATGAAGCAAGTGCCTCCCATTAACTTCATATGGCAAATGTAATCTTTGCATTTTCAAATAATAAAAAAAAATAGATATATTGCAAATTAAAAAGCTGTTGGTTATCCTATTGACCTGCAGAGTGTTGTGCATTTGCCAGGGGTCAGGGGACATCTGTGCCATGGCCCTCATTGATATGTACACAGCCCTATGAAAGTCATTAGGGAGCCCTGTCTGACCACATTGCCCTCATTTACCGCCATGGGTGCTGGATATTTGTGTCTCAGGAAGGGGGAGGGTTCAGAATCTTGACCCCCCCCCACCCCTGTTCTGATCCCAGAACACGGAAAGTAGGGGTGAAGTGAGACTCCTACTGCCATATGTGTGCGAACATGTATGTGTGTGTATGTGTGCCAGAATCTAGTTGAAGGAGAGTGCAAGTGTTTGTCTCTGAGGGAGCGTGTGTGTGTGCATTCATGTTAGTGTGCAAGCATTTTAATGAATGGTGTGTGTCTATGGACAATGGGGAAGGGGTCCTATTAACTGAAATGTCTGTAACAGGCACTTTAACCCACCATAGACACTGTCTGATCTGAATTTAAGCAGAACAGAAAGCTTCCCTCCCCCCACACTTTAATCTGGTTCTTGTGTACGCAGGTGCTACTGGTTAGAGGATTGGAGATAGTGTGTCACTGTGGACAGTCATAGACACATTTTGGCGGATTTCTGAATGCTAATTTAGGTTTGTGTGGATAGAAATTCTCAAGTGTTCAATGGGTTTGTTATTTTCCAACAAGCTTTTCGTAGAATTCCATTATAAAGGTGACTTTAAGGTGAATTAGTTGCTCATGAATTCCCTTTTCAGATGTTGTGTACCTCTGGGCCAATGTTTTAATGATGTTTTCATCATATGTTTGCTAGCAGCCTTGTCTGTAGATCGAAAACTGATAGGTCCAAGGTGCAAACAGACCTTGTTTCACTGCTAGGCAACTTATGAATAAGTCAAGTATGGACTGGTGGGGGCCCATAATCTGGGCTCTAATTTCCCATTCACAAGAGTGTGTTTACCCCCAGGGGTCTTTCCCAGAATAAACTTGTGAGACTCAAGATGAAGGGGAATAGGGTGGCACCAGTGGTCGAAGTGTACGAAAAGAAGTAGTGGGACTATGTTCCCTTCTGGGCCGCGACCCACCAACCCCAACACCCCCCCCCAACCCCTAACGTGCAATACAAACCCCAAATCTTGGTCACGACTTTCCTTCATTCCACCTCCACGACTGTGTAAAGGCTGAAAGAAACACAGTGAAAGAAAATGCTAAATACATTTTATACGACCCCCACTACCTTTGTTCATTGTCCTCCACAGCATGCAGCTTCATTCCCTCTCACCTTTCTAATCACCCATCATTTGCACCTCTTAAGGGGAATGCAAAAAATTAAAACCACCCCTCCCAGCTACCCATTAACCGCACGTACAGCTACGTCTGCAGTATTTTCACGTAAAGTTTGTAGACTGCAAAACTACATTCTGATTACTGAGGGAGCAGGGCTATGATGAGGCTTGGGAATGGGCTTTATCCCAAGCAGGCCACTGGAAAAATAACAGCAACCCAGCAGTTCAATGGTAGCTCATTGTGATGTGAGGTAGGATCTGATCCTTCGTGTCCCTGGTTTGAATCCCTGTTAATGGAGTGCAAAAATCGAACGTGTCTGTTTTTTAAGGGAACATAGTACAAGTTTCAACTTTTGTCTGCATTTTTATTCTAAAACAAAACCATTCCAGAATTGTTTCTGTTCAAAATGAAAGTATAGGAACTGTAAAACGTAACAAAAAAAAGTAGAGGAGCACTGCTGTCAACCGCTCCCACCTACTTTACCCACCGGGTGGCACTCTAATATCAAGAAATGAAGACGAGCAGAATAATTTATTATAATTATATATTTTTTTTATAATTGGTTATATATAACGTGTATAATAGTGAAGAGGTCCCTAAACGCAGACCTGGGATTCAAATCTGTATTTCTCTGCGTCGGCTTGCTTCCAAGTCAAGCGCCACTGAGCTATACTACCCGTGCAATCAGAGGGCCATGTGCTCATGGAGGTTTGTCTACGGGGGCAAATGATTTTTTATGACCTGCTCAGGTCAACGCTGATCGAATTTATATAATCTCATTAGGACGTGCACTCAACTACAATACTCGTACGTACCTTTAAGGTTAAATGGGGAAGGGGCCATTTCTGGGTTGCAACAATTCCGAAGTACAAGTTAAACACCTTATGTAACTTACTGATTACTTAAAGTCACATGTTTGGGTATGCACAGCCTTCAGAGGACAGAGAGTTACAGTCCCTTATGTAACTTACTGATTACTTACAGTCACATGTTTGAATATGCACAGCCTTCAGAGGACAGAGAGTTCTGTTGTTAAGCTGGATAGACGTTTTTTGTTTTGTTTCAGTAAAACAGATACTAGACAGGGTTGCAAAAGGATGCACGTGGGTCATCATGCATCCCTTTTTATAATAAAGGTATTCTTCTAGATGATAGGCATACCACTAAAGAAAGGGCATGCAACAGGAACAATTGAGTTATGATTTTCAGCATTCCAGCTAACAAGTGGAACAGGGCCAGTGTCTGCACTATGTGTGGAAAGAAGGGCCCAACAGATCAGTACTTGACTTTACAGTGAAGAGGGAATGAAACAGTGTCGGGTGAACTATAGCCCCTGGATGCCAGAAATAAAGAGGCCAGAGTCACTTGTGCATGCCAACCGAAACATAAGGCCAGCACAGAAATGATGCCAGACCTGAGACTTATGGAACCATAAATAGGCCTAAAGCCTAAGGAAAGACAGTGGGCCTGACTCTAAAAAGTAAAAAAAAAAAATGTGCGTAATGCCTTTTGGGAAGGGAAAGAAAGATACGTGGCAATGATGTTTTGATTTAATCCATGGAGAGCTGCACTTACACATCAAGAAGCAGCAGTGCACAGTATCTTCAATGGGATACCAGAATTGTTCTCCAAGCAGCTGAAGTGAAACAGAGCATTGCATGTAAATTAAATAAAAGAATGTCATTTTCGTTTTTCTCTCCACAGTGACAGTATGATAAGTGAATATGCCCACTAGTCTTTCAGGCTTGGGCATGGTGTTCTCATATATATGTACAATCCAGAAGTAATCTACATGTCTTTTGAAACTGTGTGCTTATAAGATGTCATTTAAAATTGAAATCGTGTGAGTTTAAAAGGCGATTTGCAGCTGGGTGCCTGAAAGGTAATTTCTCCAAACTTGAAACTTAAGCTCCAGGACCACCCTCTGCTGCCCTGAAGAGAGACCTGGTGGTCTTCATCCATTATTGCCCTTCCTTAAAAATACAAGCAGGAATACTTAGATCAGAAATGCGGTGGAGATTAAGAAGTATGCAGTATAAGTGAACAAAGGAGTAAAGAAGGACGTTGGATTGAATAAGATGTGGGTACGTGAAGTAGTAAAAATGAGAAGTAAAAGTGATAAAAGGAGTAATGTGGAAGTAGTACAGATTAAATTAGCTGTAGGAAAATGTTCATGGATTCCCAAAGTGCACATAAAAGTACAAACAACCTAGCAGGCACTGCCTGCTTGCCCTGACTGCGCCCCCACTACTGGCGCGCAGCGTGAAGCCTATATGTACTTCTGTGGGACCGAGCACTGCGCTAACTTCCATTCTATGATATCCTCTCTCCATTTTATAAGTGTTATGTTGATGTCTTTTCTATTATATGTTAATGTGTTATCTGATTCCCATTCCTTGTTCTACTGATGGAATCCTAGCTATTGATGACATCAGAGCAATCCTGAGCTTTGTGTTAGAATGTTATTCTTTGAGGAGTCAGTCTAATTGTGCAGATGGTTGGGGGTCTCTACTACCCAGCTTATCCCTACAAGCAATAAACCATTTGTTCAACTTGTTGTGCCCAGTCTATTGCTTTACATTGGCGACGAGGATGGGATGTGCTGCAAGAGGAAAGCAGCAGCTGGAGTGGGAGTAGTTATCCGGAGCTGAGGAGCTGGAGCCGGACTGAGACCTCCAACCGCCAGGCCTACGGGTGAGGAGCTGCCCCCCCGACCTGGCCTACGACGTTGGACTGAAGGGAAAGTGCGCTGAACCTTCCATGAGCTTACCTTCTGGAGACCTGCAAGCAATATTGCGCATGTTTGGTTTTGATATCACATGGTGGAATTGTTAAGAGGAGAGCAGTGTTTTTTACAGGAGGTGAGCGCTTATATTTTGAAACATTGGCTGCAGGTGGCAAGTGAGTGACATTCTGTTTTTCGCTTTTGGTGGATTGGTAGCTGATTCCGGAGAGCATTACAGACTTGGATTGGCACCATGGCTGTATCCGGAATCCCGTGTCCCCAGATGTTTTTACCGACCCCGGGCCCCCCGAGAATTAAATGGGGGCCCTGGAAAAAAGGTTTTCTCCATTATGTGAAAGCCACATGTGGCAATGGCATGTCAGTAGAAAGAAAGTTGGCTATGCTTATGCATCTTCTGAAGTATGAGGGGCAGCACATTTTTGAAACTTTACCTGAATTGAGCGAACTGGATGTTGAGGAAGGTATGAATGACTTTGATGCAGCATTGGCAAAACTGAATAAACATTTTGAACTAAAGATAAGTACTGTGTTGGAACGCTATCACTTTGGTATGAGATCTCAGCATGAGGGTGAAACTGTAGAGGAATACATCACTGCGCTTAGGCATTTATCGCTGAACTGCAAATTTGGTGTAAGTCTGGATGAACATATTAGAGATCAGTTCATGTTACATTGTGCCAATGACAGGATCAGAGAGGAAGTGTGGCTAAAAGATGACCCTTGCTTAGATGAAGTATTTGGGATTGCAAAAAGAATTGAGCATACTTTGAAATGTGTGGAAAAACTTGCTGTGAAAGAATCCAAAGCTGTCCAACAGGTTGAGGTCTTGAAAGTAGGTGACAAGAGGATAGAAACCGCAAAAGACCAAAAGAAAAAGAAGGGCAAAACGGCCAAATCGACTGACATGTATCAAAGCAAGGGTGGTAATGGTAACCAAATAGCAAATACATCTGTGCAAGAAGAAAATGTACAAGTGGGAAAAAGGAGACAGGAGCGCCTGTGTTTTAGGTGTGGGAGTGCCCGCCACCTATCTAATTCTCCGATCTGCCCTGGAAGAAGAGCTATATGTAACATCTGTAAAAGATGGGGAAATTTTGCAAATTGTTGTGCCAATTACAGTGTCGGTGCTGGGAGGAGCGTTATGTTGGTTGAGGAGCCAGATGGGCCATCCTCAGATGAATATGAAGGTTCAGAAAATGAAATTGTTACTGTGAATATGGTTCAATGTTCCGGAATAGATGAATGCGAGCATCCTTCAGCTTGGGTGGAAGTGAATGGTTGCCAAGTTAAAATGCTAGCGGACTCATGTTCTAAAATCACTTTGATGTCAAAGGCGGTGTATGAAAATGTGCTGGGAGGTAGGATGGATGATTTAAGCCCGTCAGACAAGACACCTGGGGGCTATAGTGGCAGTAGGATCAATGTGGTAGGATGTTGTCCTGCAACTTTTAAATTTAAAGACAGGGTTACGCGCGGAAAAATATATATCACCAAGAAGGGTGAGACGCTGTTGGGATGGAGAGAACAAAGGGGACTATGTATTAAATTAGATCCCAATAGTAAAGAAAAAGTGTTAAATGTAGAAAAACTATCCATGGACTGTAGTTTGGATGATAGTTCTAAAAGTTTCATTGACAAGTATCCAGATGTGTTTAATAATAGCGTTGGGTGTTTGAAAGGGATGATTCACAAAATTGTGCTGAAGGAGGGTTCCAGGCCCATGGCGGCAAAACTTAGACCGTTACCGATGTCATTGCGTGATGCTGTGAGAGTGGAGTCGGAGAAACTGGAGAAAGCTGGCATTATTGAACCAGCGAAGGCGGTTGAATGGATTTCCCCCGTGGTTGTTGTGAAAAAGTCCGGTGGGGATTTGAGAATATGCATAGATCTAAGAGAATTGAATCGATGTGTGGTTGCTGACCGCCATCCCCTTCCAAATATGGGAGAACTTCTGTCTAGGATAGGAAATGCCAAATACTTTGCCAAATTGGATATGGCGAGCGCCTATCATCAGATTAACCTTGATGCCGAGTCACGAAAACTGACGGCTTTTATCAAATACGAAGGCATTTACCAGTTTCGGCGCATGCCTTTCGGATTAATATCAGCTTCATCAGTTTTCCAAAAAGTTATGGATGGATTATTCAAAGGTATTAACAATGTTTGGTGCTTCCAGGATGATGTGTTGGTTTGTGGCAGTACTGAAGAAGATTTAAAAAGGAAACTCAATAAGGTTTTAGAACTTTTCAGAACACGAGGTATTACCTTACGAAGTGAGAAATGTGTCTTTTCTACTCAAGTAGTAGAGCATTTAGGACACAAAATATCAGAGGAAGGTTTAAGGCCCAAAAAAGTGTTGGTAAATGGAATTAAAAGAATGGAGTCTCCAAAGAATAAGGCAGAGTTACGTTCATTTTTGGGGACAATAGAGTTTTACCATCGTTTCATTGAAAAATATGCGGATAAGATTACCTTGCTGAGAGCATTGTTGAGAAAAGGAGTGGAATTTGTTTGGAATGCAGAGTGTCAAAAGGAATTTGTTGAGATTAAGTCTGAGATTGATATGGCAAAACCCTTAGCCATGTATGATACTAAAAAAAGGACAATCTTGTCTGTTGATGCGATTGAAACTAGTATTGGAGTGGTTATGTCGCGAGTGGGAATGGATGGTGCAGAATCCGTGGTGTTACATGCCTCGCGCATGTTGAGAGGTCCTGAATTGAACTACTCAGTTTTGGAAAAAGAGGATTTGGCATGTCATTGGGGTATAGAAAAACTGAAAAACTTTGTGTGGGGTGAGGAATTTGTGTTAAGAACAGACCACAAGCCACTGAAGGCTATATTTGAAAGCAAAGGGTTGGACAAAGTTTCAAGGAGAGTTGCCTATTGGGTGACAAGACTACAATGTCACATGTTTAACATTGAAGTGGTAGCCGGTAAGGACAATGTGCAGGCCGATCATGCATCTAGAGTAAGGATTGGTGATGAGGAAGATGAGAAGGAGTCTGTTGAAGTTGAAAGTATTGTATTTGCTACGGTGGAAGGTGTAGTCACAAAGAAGAATGGGTTGAAGCATTGTTGTCTGATGAAATGTGGAGGCGGATAACCAATTTTATCAAGGATGGTTGGCCAGAGAAAAGATTGTTATCTGGAGAAGAACGGGCTTTGTGGGAGGTGAGAGAGGAATTATCTGTGAAGAATGGTCTAATATATCGATGGGATAAGCTTGTTGTTCCAGTATGTTTTAGAAAAAAACGAATTGCTATTGCGCATCAAGGCCATATTGGTACGTATAAAACCAAGGGAGTAATTAAGGCCGATTATTGGTGGCCGGGTATGGACCGCGAGATTGAGAAAACAGTGGGAGGATATGTAGACTGCATAAAGTCAGGGAAGAGCATATCTGCTGTAGTGCAACCTGTGAAAGGAGTTGAAGGTCCTAAGAGTGTGTGGCAAGACCTTGCCATGGATATCTTAGGCCCAGTGGATATGGGAAGAGGTCGTGGTAGGTTTGTGTTGGCCACAGTAGATATGTTTTCAAGGTGGACGGTGTTCAAAATATTGAGAGAAGTCACAGGTCAATCTATTGTAGCATTTCTGGAAGAGATATTTGAGAGAGAGGGCTTGCCAAGGAGTGTGTTGACGGACAATGGTCCACAGTTTACTGGAGGTTTCTTTCAAGAGTACATGTACAGATGTGGAATCAAGCATAAAAAGACTGCATTGTATTACCCTCAAGCCAATGGTATGATCGAGAGGGTCAACCGCTGTATAATGGAGGGTATTAGGAATGTCAATGCGTGTGGGTTGGACAGGAAAGTTGCGGTAAAGGAACAAATGTATGCGTTGCGGATGGCTCCTAATGCCGAAACAAGAGTGAATCCATTTGAATTAATGAGAGGACGGAGGAGTAACACGATGTTATCCCCAGCTTGGTTAGGCCGGGCCAGAGAAACCGATGAGGTGGTGGATAAAGTGAAAAGGAATATGGATGAACGAAAGAGGAAGTGTGCTGAGAAAGTTAATGAAAAATTCCAAGAAAGAAGACTATAGTTGAAGTGGGCGATCTAGTTAGAATAAGGAAAGCTGTTATAAAGAAAAAGGGTGATCCATTGTATTCGGATCCGGTTAAGGTTGTACAAGTTTTTGACCGTTCTGTGAAATTGGAGAGTGGACAGGTCTGGAGCCTGTCAAGGGTTGCGAAGGTGAGGAGGTAAAATTGCTGAGCAAACAGACGCCTTTTTCTCTATATAATGTCATAGTTCGAATTACATGTATTATAAATTGTTTTGTGTAAATAGAAATTTGGTGTTCAGATAAGGGAGGGGAGTGTGTTATGTTGATGTCTTTTCTATTATATGTTAATGTGTTATCTGATTCCCATTCCTTGTTCTACTGTTGGAATCCTAGCTATTGATGACATCAGAGCAATCCTGAGCTTTGTGTTAGAATGTTATTCTTTGAGGAGTCAGTCTACTTGTGCAGATGGTTGGGGGTCTCTACTACCCAGCTTATCCCTACAAGCAATAAACCATTTGTTCAACTTGTTGTGCCCAGTTTATTGCTTTACAATAAGGCTATAGTAACTTGTCTGGATGTTTAAAGGAACGTACTACTCTTTGTTTTCCCATTGCTTTAGCTTGCAGGCGCCCACCCCTCTTTTTACCCCCTCTGCAAAATGACCACAGTGTGAAATGCTCAATTGGCCACTGAAAACAACCACTGAAATAAAATATTCTTACACACTCTGTTATGCCCGGAGGGGGCACAATAATAAGGACAGACACACCGAGTTGGAATATATGTCTTCTTTATTTCTCATACATGCGATTTCTGAATCCCTTCGCTCCCTCCCCCTTACGTGCTACGTCACGTGATGTGGCTCACGTGACAAGGTGTCAGTCTCTTAAGGAGACACAATCACTATAACACACTCAACTTTACAAGTTTCAACACTTACCAAAATACAGGAATTTAAAGACTGGAAGAACCTGCACCAAACCACTAATTACAAGCTACTTATGGCTACAATGGCATCAAGCTTAGCACCGACAGCCCACATATGCTTCCTCCTGCCAGTGAACCAGTACAGATATACATCATGTTGCCTCAGTCCACTTGAGGACCCTCCTTGTTCCCCACTTTCTGGTATTATACACCCACCCAACGGGGCAATGCCTGAGTCATCCGTACACTTGTTATTGTAAGTCTTTTCTGAAAGCACTTGAGCTCTCTGACCCCCAACTTCATGAACACAAATCACGCCCCTGCCCTCAAACACAGCAAGAAATGTCAGAAACTCAACTATCCAGAGCCTTTCCCAGTGCTCCCACCCTTACTTCCCCATGTGCTTCTTACTATTGGCACTATAACGTCAGTATGCCCAAACGGTGTTCACAATAGCATTAGGAGAACAGCAATTCACACCCTGCCACGCCAAATGAGCATGTAGGGTTCAGGGTCAGGATACAAACATCTACCTGACCCAAAAACTACGATTACTACTTTATAAGCATATGCAGCCTTCACTGCGAAAATGTGACTTGTCAATAGCATCCTCTCTCGGGACTGTGGGCCAGTCTAATTTCCTGACCAGCTGTTTTCTTGTCTCTTGATAAGGATAATGCATACAATAGCTTGCCCAATTACCTGATTCGAGCTTCCCACCTGCATTGCTACACCCGTTTTCTGACCTTGCCATCCTAAAACATTTGCCCACTTATTACAGTTGCCCATGCTGTTTGTCCCAACACATGGACAAGACAATCTGGCTATGCAGAGATGCCCTAAACTACCTGTGACAAATCAACTTCTGGGGCACCAGTGGTCCAGAGATGAATATCAGTTTCTAAACCATCGATCAACCCCACACCGCTAGTATGTCAGAAGAGATCCAAACTGAAGGGATGTACACTGGATACTGACTGGAGGGTAGTTGTCTCTGTGCTAGTTGGCAGATGTGGAATGCTTGTCGAGGAATCTCAGACGGCTCTGGTGACTGCAGTGTGACAACAGTCAGTGGTGCAGCCGGATGCAGTTCGAGGACTGGACTGTCTCGAAATTGTCCTTACAAAGATGGACGCTGGATGATGCTTGTGTGCCACACCTCCTATCGTCTTTCTTCAACTGCCTTGTCCTTTGTCCAGAGACTCATTGGAACTTCCCACCTAGGAAGCTTGCTGTCAGAACATGGCAGGGCATGCTGTGTGCTGACTGGGTACTGGTTATGAGGCTGCTGGACGGGTCCTCTGAGTCCGATATCTCCCTCTGTTCCCTGGGAGATGTTTAGGGGAGGGATCTTGCTTCCCTCTTGGATCTCCTGGCGGAAGATGTAAGGTAGACTGTACCTTCATTTCGGGTCCAAATGAGTCCTTCTTCTTACTTCTTGTGAAGTCTTCAGATGATCTAATCAGTGAGGGGCTCAGCCCGCTTTTAAAGTCAAATGGGGCAGAAGGACTGGTGTAGGCCAAGCCTAATTTAAGCGAGCCAATCCTGGGTCTCCACCAACAATCTTCAGTGATGCTTCAGGTCAGAACCAGGGCGCTTGGCAACAGACAATGAAAAGATGACAACATATACTTCTAAATCCCACCCATCTTCCTGTCTGCTGTACATCAAAGTTCTCCCTAATTAACTGAGCCCTATGCAGTTCTTTATCAAAACATGGGCCTCATTTGAAGTAGGAGGTTCCAGGCAGACCTTTGTCTTCTACAATTCACATACTTCCCTGCTCTGACAGGAGCGGTTCCAGACAGGACATTCACTGCCCTTTCAGACCAAGGAGGGGTGTTAGTACCAAGTTGACACATTGCATTACAAAGAGGTGTTGGCGTCTGGTCTTCATTGTCACTTCCTGCACGAAGGCCTTCCCTGAGGCCTGCTAATCAACATTCTTCAGTAATCGCCGGCCCCAGCAAGCTTTGACAATGGAGATGCAAATCCAGGCGGCCTTGAAATTCTAATCAGGCTGCCCATGGCCAAGGCTTTTGATTTACCCATGGCTGTCAGGTGTCAGCTGCACATGTAAGGGGAGCGCAGCGTCGGTAAGCTGTATCCTCCCAGAGTACGAGACTATTTTTCTGCTGTGTAGTGAGCATGCAAAATATGTGCAGGAATGACCCCACATATTTTCGGAGGTTTTTCTCCTATCATTCATTCTTTTAAATAAATTTAAAAAAAACTGAGGTGAGTGCATTCTTCCCTTGCGGATGGTCGAATCCCTCACACCACCAATAGTATAACTGTGTATCATATAAAAAAATACCACCCCCTACCATCTAGCCTTACATTGTATGCTCCATAGGCAGGCAACTTTCTGCGCTATTCCTGCAAGTCCAAATTCTGAGTGTAAACAAGGAGGCTCTCATAGCAGAGCTGGAGCAGGAATGATAAGCACCTGTTAAATGTTGGCTCCCAAGGGAAAATATAGGTAGCCGACCTTTCTAGAAGGTATGCTTTTGCCTTCATAGTGACCTCACAACTTTAGAGACACTTTGGTACGAGCAACTTAAACTGGATGTCGGCAGTAATGGATGTGTTACTTCAGCTAAGTATTATCTTTCATTACCTCAATATGTCCAGAGATGTGTATGGCTGCTTCTGCTTTGCACCTACCCCCCCTCTTCTAAGCACGCCTGCCCTGAGGTAGTTATACTGCTGATCCGTCTCCATTTCATTTTCTCCTTATTAATATACACTGGTTACAATAAACTAAATCACATTTGGCTAATATTTAAACAACAATTAACACTGCTGTGGCCCTTCACACATTTTAAAACGTAATCCACTGTTTTTACCCACACATCAGCCAAAGTATAAATTCAGCCTGCTGCAGACCGCCGTCGTAACAGGTCTCCACCGCTTTGCGCTATCCATTCAATAGCTTGTGTACTTCCTGGAATGCATTACCCAAATTCCTTATTGTTTTTGTGATGTCCAAATTCGCCCACAGTTTTTATTTTGTAGATCTTCCCTGCTTGTGTCTCAAGACCACAACCTTGAGATTAAGCATCACCGCTCCTCCCACTGAGCAATCCCTGCTTGAAGTAAGGGATCCCTAGGTGCCAGGTAAGTTTCTCCAACACAAGTATTTATTTTCATAAATAATGGAGCCATCCTGCTGCAGCTGGTTCTCAGCCCCAGAAGTATACAGTGCATTGGAACATTGTGAAGATTCTATATCTCCAAGATTATGAAACAAGTTTATTATGGTTTGCCAGAGACATGCCAACAACAGAAAGATGCAAGTTTAAAACAGGCATGAGGACACAACATGTTTATCTGTACAGTTGTAATACAAGCAATAACATATTTATTTGTCAGTTACCAAACTGTTTATGCCCATTGATGGACTTGCCATCATTACACTGTAAATATGGTCCTTCTGAGTCAAGCTCCTTGACATCTGTGGATCTGGCACTGGGACAAGAATAAAGGGTCGGACACCCGGGTACAAATTCACAGCCACCTTTAATACAAGTTCAGAAAGACAGACTGAAAGGTACACAGAGCTGCTTCATTCAGCTTGCTCTTATATGATTTTTCCAATTACATTATGCTTTAATATAAGCCCTTCTTGTCTTTGACACAAATCCCACATTAGCGCATTTTGGCATGCACCAGTTCACTGGTGCATAGACTGATAATCTTACTTGAGTCCCAACTGGACCTAATTAATTATCCCTTAATGCCTGCCAAGAAACCACACTTATCTACTTCTCGAGGTGCTATCAAATTGACTTGGCAGTTCATAAAGTGAAAAACCCCCTGGGCTCATCTTATTTGTTGCCAAGTGAGCAGCTGTTCTGTCTAATTGGTAGCCTTTCCATGCCTTTATCTGATTTATTATCAATCATTGTCTGCTTTACCTGCCACCATTTCTAAATATACCATCCCAGACGTGCATTATCTTACAGTGAACTGCTGCCAAAGAATATTCAACATAAGTATGATTCAGCTCTTTTGAAATCTGATCCTGAAGCCATTTTGTATTTTGTAGTCTATTTTAGAAATATCTCAGTCTGTTCAGCGTAGATGTTCATCTATCAACGGTGAGTTGTTATTTACTTTTGAGCATTCTTTGGCTGTAGAATCCACCCGATGAGTAAAGCTCCGTTGTTGCCCAATTGTTGTAGATTTTGCTGTCCTTAGCCCTAAACCTCTAAATCATCCCTCTTCCTAGTCCATGATTTCCCTCCCACAGTCCTTGCTCCCTCCCCGCTTCCTGGTTCCTTGCCACCCGCTTCCCGACCTGCCCACCGTGCCTTGATTGGCCTTTTTGCCATGTGTGTTGGGTCTATCCACCCGTGCCACCACTGAGGCCCTCATCCAGCCGTAGAATCCACTCGGTGAGTAAAGCTCCATTGTTGCCCAATTGTTTTAGATTTTGCTGTTCTTTGCCCTAAACCTCCGAATCATCACTTTTCCTAGTACCTGATTTCCCTCCCGCAGTCCTCGCTCCCTCCCTGCTTCCTGGTTCCAACCCGCCCACCGTGCCCTGATTGGCCCTTTTGGCATGTGTGTTGGGTCTATCGACCCATGCCACCACCAAGGCCCTCATTTGGTCGTAGAATCCACCCGGTGAGTAAAGCTCCATTGTTGCCCAATTGTTGTAGATTTTGCTGTCCTTAGCCCTAAACTTCTGAATCATCCCTCTTCCTAGTCCCTGATTTCCCTCCCGCAGTCCTCGCTCCCTCCCCGCTTCCTGGTTCCTACCAACCCGCCCCCACCGTGCCCTGATTGGCCCTTTTGCCATGTGTGTTGGGTCTATCGACCCATGCCACCACCAAGGCCCTCATCTGGCCGTAGAATCCACCCGGAGAGTAAAGCTCCATTGTTGCCCAATTGTTGTAGATTTTGCTGTCCTTAGCCCTAAACCTCCGAATCATCCCTCTTCCTGGTCCCTGATTTCCCTCCCGCAGTCCTCGCTCCCTCTCTGATTCCTGGTTCCTTGCCTCCTGCCTCCCGACCCTCCCACCGTGCCCCTGATTGGCCCTTAAGACTGTGTTACCCAGGCCATTACTGACCTTCCCAGGGCAGCCCTCTGCCCGTGCAGCCCTACAACATAGGACCCAAGACAAAGGGCGGCTCCTACAGAGGCGGCTCCTGATCGTATCTGCAGATATCTGCAGGAGAAGCAAGAAGCCAGTAGCCTACCGTCAACCAGCACCAACCAAGAAAGGTAAGTGTGACAAGGGTGGGGACTGAAGCAATTACTTCACTCCAGAAAGCCCTACCACTCTTACTTAATAATCTTAAAGGTTTTACTGTGTTACATCATACAGCCACATATTAAAGTCAAGCGATTATTCGTACCCTAATAGCGTCACTGTGTTAAAGGTGAATTTAGAAAGTGTGCCTAATAGCGTCACTGTGTTAAAGTTGAATTTAGAAGGTATTCCCAACATCATTAAGTGTCCCCTAATAGCGTCACTGTGTTAAAGTTGAATTTAAAAAGTGTGCCTAATAGCGTCACTCTGTTAAAGCATGAATTTGTAGCTATTCCCAACATCATTGAGTGTGCCCTAATATCGTCACTGTTTTAAAGTTGAATTTAGAAAATGTTCCCATCAACATTGAGTGTGCCTAATAGCATCACTGTGTTAAAGCTGGATTTAGAAGGTATTCCCAACATAATTGAGTGTCCCCTAATAGCGCCACTGTGTTAAAGTTTAATTTAGAAAGTGTGCCTGATAGCGTCACTGTGTTAAAGCTGAATTTAGATAGTATTCCCAACATCATTGAGTGTCCCCTAATAGCGCCACTGTGTTAAAGTTGAATTTAGAAAGTGTGCCTAATAGCGTTGAATTTGAAGGTATTCCCAACATCATTGAGTGTGCCTAATAGGGTCACTGTGTTAAAGTTGAATTGAAAAAGTGTGCCTAATAGCGTCACTGTGTTAAAGCTTGAATTTGAAGGTATTTCCAACATCATTGAGTGTGCCCTAATAGCGTCACTGTGTTAATGTAAAATTTAGAAGGTATTCCCAACATCATTGAGTGTGCCCTAATAGCATCACTGTGTTAAAGTTGAATTTAGAAAGGTGACTAATAGCGTCACTGTGTCAAAATCTGAATTTAGAAAGTGTTCCCAACAACATTTAGTGTGCCCTAATAGCGTCAGTGTGTTAAATTGAATTTAGAAAGGGTGACTAATACAATCACTGTGTCAAATTCTGAATTTAGAAAGTGTTCCCAACAACATTGAGTGTGCCTAATAGCGTCACTGTGTTAAAGTTGAATTTAGAAAGTTTGCCTAGTAGCGTCACTGTGTTAAAGTTGAATTGAGAAAGTGTACCTAAAAGCGTCACTGTGTTAAAGCTTGAATTTTAAGGAATTCACAACATTATTGAGTGTGCCCTAATAGCGTCACTGTCTTAAAGTTAAATTTAGAAGGTATTCCCAACATCATTGAGTGTGCCCTAATAGCGTCACCGTGTTAAAGTTGAATTTAGAAAGGGTGACTAATAGTGTCACTGTGTCAAAGTCTGAATTTAGAAAGTGTTCCCAACAACATTGAATGTGCCTAATAGCGTCACTGTGTTAAAGTATAATTTAGAAAGTGTGCCTAATAGCATCACTGTGTTAAAAATCAGATCTTAGGAAGTGTGCCCAACAACTTTGAGCAAGGGATATCATTGAGTAACCCCAACTATTTCAATGTGTTGAGTTTCACATCTAGATCGGGTACCCAAATAGCTTTGAGTGTACCCTAACTGTTTCCACCATGTTGAGTCTCACTTCTAGATAGTGCACCCAAATATCACTGAATGTACCCCAATTCTCTCACTGTGTTGAGTTTCACATCTTGATAGTGTGCCTAAATATCATTGAGTGTGCCCTATCTGTTTCACTGTGTCCCGCTCACGTGCCCGGTCTCAGGCACTCTCACTTATATCCACCATATCACTCCACTATGCTTACTCTCTTCTATGTACCATCATTCAACTAGAACACGGCTATACCATGATAATTCGGCCCAGCTGTTCTCATACGAACACGACCCCACGAGCACCTTGTCACCCTAATAAAACACAGATAGCTGAGCACATTCCAGCTAGCTTAGGTGTTCCTCAGGCCTAACGCAGCCAGAACCCAGTATAGGTGTCCACCCACCAGACTGAACGCATCCAACTGATTTCATCAGCACCACACCTATCTCTATATAGAAGCTATCATCCAACAACCGCTCCAGCTGCACACATATCCGGTGCACCCATGCACCATACCACACTCTTTCTCTCTACTGAATTAAACTATGGTTCCCGAGGGCGTTCAACCTATCAGCGCTTTGAAGTCATACCAATGATAGATAAGGCACTATATGAATTCCAAGTAACATAATATAACATAACATAACAAAACATAACATAACATAACTCCTTTACTATTCAGTTTCAGATTGTATTTTTACATATTCATGATATGTGAGTAATACTGGAGACACCCTTTACTTCCTGACTCATTCTGACCCCAAAAATATATGTCACCCTATATGCACTCTTTAGCTTCAAAAAGCACTATAATTCTGATTTTTGCAATACTGAAACCAATGATCAGCCTATTATGTTATCTGTATTTAGTTTGAGTGGGGAGGGGTCTAATACCTCTTATACAACACGTTTATGTGCATCAGTTACAGATATTAAGTTAAGTGTTTCACCAAACTGCAACCAATGCCCATATAAGGTAAAAGGAAATATTTTATCTAAATGCATCTGATATATGATAGAAGGATATAAAGAGTGGCAATTCTGCTTTTGTTCAAAGTCCTTCCATCATTTAAAATAACCAGCATCATCTAAAACACGGTCTACCTTAAAAGGGCCAGATAATTTACTTTTCCACTGTAAGTACACCTACCGGTCTGCAAACCCACACTTGGTTAACATTTTCAATCCTTGACAACCTTGTGTTAAATGTCTTATTGCACCACTTTCTTGCCACCTCAGATTTCTTTTGAACCATGGACTTGTCAAAATAGACAAGCAATATGTTTAGCTTCAGTAGCATGCCATAACATATCCACACACATGCTATTTATTTTTGGTGAACACTGGAAACTGACTTCTTTACATCAGACAGTCTTGTGGGGCCTTCCTCCAAGGGTGAGACCCGGGGCAAGTGCCCCTTTTGCTTTCCCATAAAAGTGCCTCTGCATTTAAGTTCAGCAACATCATCTAGATAGGGTTCCTACCCAGATTATAGTACAGCAGGAGTCTATTATTTAATGCAATACACTCATAGAGACCAGCAGCCTCCCAACCTGTTCCACCCCTGGACGCCAGGTATTCAGATCATTAATGAATACATGGAATGAATAGGATGAGCAGCTGTAGTTGCAAAAAGCTGCATGTTGATTCTTCTTCTGTCCCAAAGATGATTCACAAGAATGAGGGTATTCTCCCCACATATAGTTACATTTTCTACCCACATATATTTACGTTTTATCCCCATATATATTTACATTCTAACATGGGGACTGATCATTTTCCAAGTCTGTTAAAAAGCAATCCTTTTTCTCTGTAGCAGGTATTCTCTCTTCTTCTGAGTCCTCGGTCTGTAGGAAATCACAAGGCAAGGGGTTAACAGGGAGTGATGTTCCAACAATGCAAACTAGGTACCACCCCTTCTCTCTTACAGAAGTGGTTGAACAGATGAACCTCGGCCTGTCAAATTGATCTCTAGTGCTCGGACCTGTTATAATCCTAAGCAACTGTGTGAATGCTTCATCAACTGTGCATCCCCTAAATGAACTAATCCCATGTTTTGATCTACCCAAAAATTAGTACATTTAATTTGTTGAAATGTACATTTTATTACTGCATTATTTCTTTGTTATTGTTTCAAAGTTTCTGTTATTATTTTACATTTGTATTATGTATTGCTTTTATGTATGCCCTGCTGTTTATTTGAGTACGTATGGTTATGAGTCTATTTCTTTTTCCTCATTTCTATCATCTCTCGAAGATGTGTTTACATTTTTACCATTAGAGGATTACACCACCTGGAATGTTTGTGGCATAGTGGAATGTATAGTTTATATGGCACACAGCAATGCATCATAAGTTTGCCTGCTGCAGTTCTCGATGAACCCCAATCTCCCAATTCAAAAATGCAGTTCAGCTTACGCTGCCCCCCAAGCGCTCCAATACCCTCTCTCGCCTGTTCACACCAGACCGAGTGCTGACTGCTGAGGGCTACACTTCTGGACTCATCAATCTCAAAGACTTTGCTGCCATCGACCAACACCTGTGTTGCACCACCTGCAGAAGGTATTTATTGATTGTTTTTATTTATTGTGTTCTTTTTATATGAGGTGCTTTTAGTTTGGTTGCCTAACACATAAACATTAGGAAACACTCCCAGCAGCCCATGGGATGCCAGTAAATATGTGCAGTACTTACAGCTTCTTTTTTATTATTTCTTGTTTTTATTTATCACCTGCAGTGTCTTGGTACATTTTTTATTACTGCCCTCATTATTTATTGTATTTATGATTTATAGATTCTAAATTTCTGTTTTCATCCTTATAGTACTGTATGTTCCGAGATGCATGGGGAGTATAGGTACACGCTACGCACACATCCTTCATCTTAACCTTGCTTGCTTCACTCTTTGATGACCCCCACCTTTCTCAGTTCATAAGCATTGTTCATCTTGAGATGCCCTACTCTAGTGCCCTCTTCTCCCTCACGATGTAATTCTTCCAGGGTGCCAATCAACAAGTACTACAGTTCTTGCCCCGTCAACCCTACATTAACCATCCCAATGGCAGAGAAACAGATCACCAGGTTTCGATCCACTCCACCATTTTTATTTTTGATGCATTTAGTGAATAATACATTTGCTGCACAAGGTACATTGCCTGATTTTTATTGTGTGTATGATTATGTGCTCACATTCTTCTTTGGTTGCCTTTCATAATAAGCATTAGAAGAAGGTTGGTAAATGTTTGCTATTGTTTTGATTTTTCCCCTGACATTTTCCATTGCCATTGGAAGCATGCAGTAGACCAGCGGGTGATCAGAATGACTGCTTGAAACACAGTATACAGATTGCATCATGCATGTACATGTATGTATCATGAATGTTAGCTTCAACCAAAGCACCATTATCATAGACATCTGCACCTGGTTCATTGACACAATTACTTCCGATAGTAGCTTGGATGATCATGGTTTAAAGGAAGAAGAGCGTGGGGCCCAATTGGCTCACTACCCAAATACATGTTTACTGTTCAAGCACCTGACCCTGTTAGTCCGGTATCAAGACTGTTACTTGAAAGTAACATCTCATAGCTTGGGCACGATGATATACCTGGCTCTTATTCTATGGACCACCATACTGGCCTTTGTGCATGCATTCTTCATGCACGATCACACCCAGCTCTTTAAGAACAAGTCCCCACCTCCCCCAAATGAATGCAGGCTTATTTCATCATGGACTTCATGCTTCTATTTACTTTACATATCTGCAATACATCTAGATTAGCAACTAATACATATAAAAAAACACACTTAATTCCTGTATGTGCAAGTCAGTAAACTGCAATTGGGGAGATCTGCGGGGAAACTCTTGAACTAATTTTCCAAGCTATTTTATGGGAAACCCAACGGCTTACCTTTGAAATAGCTGTAGTCCAATGGGTTTTCCACAAAATCAGTTGGTAACAAGTGAAGGTTGGGCGTGTGGACGTTGGGCAAGTGAAGGTTGGGCAAGTGAAGTTTGGGCAAGTGATGTTTGGACAAGTAAAGTTTGGGCATGTGAAGTTTGGGCAAGTGAAGGTTGGGCAAGTGAATGTTGAGCATGTGAAGATTGGGCAAGTGAAGGTTGGGCAAGTGAAGGTTTGGGCAAGTGACGGTTGGGCAAGTGATGGTTGGGCAAGTGAAGGTTGGGCAAGTGACGGTTGGGCAAGTGATGGTTGGGCAAGTGAAGGTTGGGCAAGTGAAGGATGGGCAAGTGATGGTTGGGCATGTGAAGATTGGGCAAGTGAAGTTTGGGCAAGTGAAGGTTGGGCAAGTGAAGGTTGCGCAAGTGAAGGTTGGGAAAGTGATGGTTGGGCATGTGAAGATTGGGCAAGTGAAGTTTGGCCAAGTGAAGGTTAGACAAGTGAAGGTTGGGCAAGTGAAGGTTGGGAAAGTGAAGGTTGGGCAAGTGATGGTTGGGCATGTGAAGATTGGGCAAGTGAAGTTTGGGCAAGTGAAGTTTGGGCATGAGAAGATTGGACAAGTGAAGGTTGGGCAAGTGACGGCTGGGCGAATGATGGTTGGGCAAGTGAAGGTTGGGCAAGTGAAGGTTGGGCATCACTTCTGATGCAAATCATAGCCCCATTGCTCCTAACAATAATTTGGCTTTAACAGACAGTAGATCAATACCACACATTCTCTTAGTTTATAATTCTTGATTAATAAAGTAAAGGTCATCAATAGACAGATGGATGGTTTACTGGTGTTACCCTGGTGTCAAATGCAATTTTAAAAGGAAACCCACATGAATAACTCTTGCATGTGCGCATTTGAAGTACATGAAACATGTGTGTCCGAAAATTGACCACCTCCCATTCTGACTGCTGAGGAGTCTGATGACAATGCACAGCAGTTCATCGATCGGTCCCCTATATGAATGGCAGTGACAATGTTACATGCTCACAGGACCTGAAACCTGCCCTGGTGAGATCACTGACATCGCCTTTTTAGCAATCAATCATATGCTGACCGTATACCTGTTTAGTAACATACCGATTCCCACAGAGTAGCAACCTTCACTTTTTACAGCAAGAATGAAAAAGATCATCAGACTAAGCTCTCAAGTTACATGTCTAATTTTTGTGTCAATGAGATATACTACCAGTGGGTAAAAGTCTATGAATTTGGTGAAGTATGGGGGAATTATATTCAGTGCCTGTAATTTAGTGTGCCATCTTATTGAGATGAGGAAAATTATAGTTGTTTGATGTGTTTGGAGAGTGAGAGTGAATTCAGTGGCTGTACCTCAGTGCTATATTTTTGTATCAAGACAAAATACTAGTAGAGCAGAAGAAGTATAACACTTGTTTAGCGACAGAAGTAGATACTATTCAGTTGCTGCAACTCAATGTGCCACCTTTTGCGCTCAATCAAAATAGTGCTTACTTACAAAGAAAACATAGTTTGGAGGCAGGAGAGCATATTCATTGGGTGCAACTAAGTGTACCATATTTTCATGACAAAAAGAACTATCAGTATTCTTTGAATGCAAGAGCATATTGTGTTCAGTGGCTGCAGGTGAACGGACAATACACTCGCATCCTTTTGTGGCTGTGTCCAACGACCATTTGCCAACGCTCCAAAGCAGCTGCAATGGCAGGTGAGGGAGACATGCAGCTGTTTTTTCTACATCAGCTGGAGCAGTTTATGTGTGCACAGTAGTTACCGAGTATGTGCGTGGTACATGTATGTCACTACATTTGCATGAATCAGCAGCACCTTTGTCATAGCACTTTTGCATGTAAGATAAAGTAGTACATGCTCAGGTATTTCAGCCAGTGGGGAGGAGTTTCAGCCCACTGTCCATGTGGAAGAAGGGGGTAAGTGGTTGCAGACTGCATCTACTCACAAGTCTGTGGAAACAACACACAACACAGAGGGGCACTACATGTACCTAGTCGCCCTCTCCACTATCATCATCACCCGCACCCCCTGATGATGAGTCAGATAGGAATGATGTGTGTATTTATGTATGCATGGGATTTATAAAGTAACAGCTCAGCTTGGAAGAACAAGAGATTAACCCCTACTTGGGGTTAATCTCTGAAGCGCGCTCAGACAGACTTAAACACAAAAATGTGATGGGTGGAAGGTTATGAATTAAACATAATCACTGGCATTGTGCTCTTTTTTAAAGGGATTCCACCTTTAGATCACAAAAATATTTGGATTGAGGGTTTAGTGGCAGTGACAATTCAAAATGTGCCTGGTAATTCACACAAAGCAAAACAAGGATATACTTCCAAACAATGAACTTGGAATTACACCCCTTATTTGAGTAGGAGTTAACATGTAAGCCTATGGACCTGATTGGAACAATAGTAACACATTTTAGCACTTTCAGTTTAGGCTAAATGTACTTCTCATGGAGCTCAATAAGAAAATCACAAGGGACAGTGTATACGAGCCGGGAGGCGAAGCCGGCATCTGTAGAAGGCCAATGCAAGGCTATCAACCGCAGTCTCAGTGGGTACTACTTTCCAGGCACATGGAGGCAGCATTGGCAGCCCCCATCGCACCATCACATCAGCCTGCATGATGGAGACCGGTGCTGTGAAACAGCAACCTAAGATGGCCGACCCCAGAGGAAGCCCTGCACTGGTTTCCCAGTTTGCTCCAGGCATGTCTGCCTGTGATTGGACTGATGGGCCACAGCATCCGATTGCCCAGAATAGCCGGGAGGCCAACCTGGCATCTTCAGAAGGCTGATGCAAAAGGCCACCAACTGTAGTCGCAGCCTGTCTCAGCTGCAAGCGCTGCACGCCGAGAGACCTTTGCATCACCCCTGACGCGTGCCCCATAACTGAAGGTAAGTACGTGCATATGCAGTCTGAGATATGCAGCATATTGCCGTGAACCCTGCAAGTTACTACCTGTTGCTCTGTGCGCCTTACTCTAATGGCACATATTCCTCTTCCGGCTCCTAGCACCTTCCCACCTTCCTCCCACCCTACCATCCATATGGTCCTAATGCACTACTAGCAGTGCTGGGTAGCAGACCATGACCCGCTCCACTACACCACCCGCTTCAGTCCAACTCCTCTTTATGATATGCTGTGGCACAGATAACTTGCCTGACCTACCTCGAAATATGCCCGTCAGTGATCTCCTGTATAGAAAGTGCCCCCGCTCTGGCAAACCACATACAACACATCTCCATGTGTGCTGCATCTCCTCCCACAACACTGCCTCTACAAAGCGGTGCAGTGACACTTTATTCTTCAAATACTTCATGTCTGCCCAACCCCAGCCCCTTCATACCCTCTCTCCATCGCACACCATCCTACCAGCATCAGCTATCTCCACTTGCTCGCTCATGTGCCTAGATCCAGTCCTGTGTATAGCACTATCACACCCACTGCCCAGGTCTTACCCTTTACCCACACAACTATGGCACACCAACCTTCTAGCTTGGCACTACACACTGTTGCCACCCATCCTGTCCATGAATCGCACCAAGCGCCACAGCCCACCGCGCCTGCACACCAGCACATCCACCAACAAGCCCCAGGCATCTCTCCATCCCGCACCAGTATCGCAGTGGCTGCATGAATACAGCTCTCATCCAAGCTACGCCCAAAGTAGCGCCCTCCGTGAACACACCACACCCAAGGCTGAGCATGCCTCTGCCCAAACTATCCCTCCTGCACTACTTGCACAAGGATCCATCATAAGAATGCACCTTAACACACGTCCTATATCTATCCAACCACCGACATGACGCACACCTCATACAGCACCTCGCCTACGTAACCATGCAACCAACCCTGTCCATGGTCGGACGACAACATCATCGCCTTCAACATCCGATGCCCCAACAATTGCCCCAAGGATAACATACCCTTACCCCTGGCAATTGCTTGTAGCTTGCGCAACCTCACCTGTGCCAAGCTACTGCCCCTCCTCGACCAACCTCCTTGAACCCTCCAGGACATCGACCCACTACAACACCCTGCTTTCTAATGCTGTCAACTCCCTGGCCCCGCTCAAAGCCCACAAAGCAAAGAACTCTAGGCAACAGTTTCAATTCCTGCAACCAACCTGTTAGGATGTGCAGTGTTTCCAATGTTTACCTGTTAAACCATGAGTGTATAATATTTCCTTCACTATGTCTATTGTCACTTAGATACTATAGAACATAGAACTGCATCTTATGTAGCAGGGTTCCAAGGAGAGCCAGTGAAGAAGCAGGGCCTTAGTGGGAGGATTGTACTCCTCCTGCTGGGGGTCGTCTTATGTCATCAACTTGCAAATAAAAGGTTCTTTACCTTTAAACTACTGGTTATGTGAAAGCCTCCCTTTGTACCTAACATTTGGCGACGAGGATGGGATTGGGACCCGGAGGACGACCCCCAGCGCCTTTTCTACAGATCTAGTGTGCTGGCTGTGGAGCGGAGCCAGCCTGACTTGCCTGAGGGAGGGCCTTTTTCAGTGGATTATTGACGGCCTGACATCCAGTGTGTGGCATCCACCGGAGGGACATTGCTAGCGCCAGAGGAAAACCCCTGGAGGCTCCGTGGTCTGTGGGAGCTGGAATTGGACCCCTGCAATTTTGTTGAACTTGTGGAGACTGGGCTGGCAAAGACACGGCTTTGGCACTTTTATAATTGGATTTTGGGTTGTGTGTTTTCTGAGCGGCCATTGGACACCCTGGCCCCACACTGAGCAAGGTTGAGAAAGGAGTCGCCGCCGATGACCCTGGTGAGGCGCTCCAGGGTGAGTACATAACCAAGCAGCTATCTTTTAATTAGTGTCACCTACCTGATTGGGTGGGAGCTCTATTGGTTAAACCAGAATTGCAAGCTTGTTATTCTATTCTGCAACTTTGAGACATGGCAAATGTGCCTGCTCCTGTGTTTTTTCTGGCAGTGCCAGGTGAACCCAGGGTTAGATGGGAAGACTGGAAGGAAGGATTCAGCAAATATGCCTTAGCAGTGTTTGGTGCCAACTACTCCAATGAGCGCAAGGAGGCATTGCTATTTCACTGTTTGGGAACTGCAGGCCAAGAGGTCTTAAAGAGATTGCCGGAGCCTTCTGACATTTTGGATGCTGGTCCATATGAAAGGACATTAGCCAAACTGGACAGGCATTTTAGAGTGGAGGAGAACATTATATTGGAAAGATATAAATTTGCCACGAGAGAGCAGAAGAATGGGGAAAGTATCGAGGATTTTGTCACGGCTTTAAGGGGCTTAGCAGTGAAATGCAAATTCACTCACTGTCAGGATGAGCACTTGAGAGACCAGCTAATGATTAAATGTTCCAATGACAGTATTAGGAAAGAACTATGGAAAGAGAGGAACCCCACTTTGGATCGAGCAATTGAGATAGCGAAAATGGTGGAACACACAGATAAGTGCATTGAAGTTCTTCAATCGGATACTGTGAACAATGGTAAACCCAAGTTGGATGAGAGTCAGGGTTCAGTGCTGAAGGTGTCAAAGGTTGTTCAGAGGCAGAGTATGTGGAATCCAAGACGCGCCTCGCAGAATGCTAAAAGGAGCGAAGAGAACAGACCGGCAACTGGCAGAGGATGGCGTCAATGGGTTCCTGCAAAAGATAGCAGAGGGATTCCCAAAGACATGAATTCTTTCAAGATGGTTAGGGATTCAGGACAATCCAGAGGTTTTCCAGGGAGAAGATGCTTTAGATGTGGAAGCTTGTCGCATATAGCCTCTGATAAGGATTGCTTTGCTATTCATATCATATGCAATGAGTGTGGTGTGAGAGGGCACATTGCCCGATGTTGTAGAAATTTTAATGCTGGGTCAAATCAAGTGCATGAAATAAGTGCAAGTTATGAAGATGAGTCATATTGTGAGGATGGCAGAGAAGTGGTATTTACAGTGAATGCTGTCAATGGCAGAGTGAAAATGCAGAAACCTTATGCTGAGGTTGTAATTCGAGGTGTACCCGTACGCATGCTAATGGATAGTGGTGCTGACTACACCTTGATAAGTGCGGAAGTGTGGAGGAACAAATTCGATAGTTGTACTCTGTGGGAAAATACTGTTAAAGCAAATGCTTATGGAGATGTTCCCATAGATATTATAGGTTGCTTTGATGCTGAATTACAGTTTAAGGACAGGAAGGCCAAAGGTTGTGTGTATGTTACCAACAGAGGGGGTGAATTGTTGTCATGGAGTGATCAAGCTGAATTGAAGATAAGGCTTGAGGCAAGTCATCCCGAGCAGGTAATGTCTGTTGCGGGAGGAGAGCCCACAGAGATACAAACCACGTTATCTGGGAAATTGGGGTGTCTCAAGGGCTTTGTACATGTAATTCGCCTAAAGAAAGGAGCTGTCCCTAAAATTGCAAAACTGCGAACTATTCCTCTTGCTCTTAGAGGAGATGTAGAGGAAGAACTCAAGAGAATGGAAAGAGATGGTGTCATTGAAAAGATAGAAGCATCTGAATGGGTCAGTCCTATAGTTGTAGTCAGAAAAGGCAATGGGTCTTTGAGGCTCTGTATAGATCTTAGACATCTAAACAGCATGGTTGTGGCAGACAGGTTTCCCCTTCCCCGAATAGATGATCTGATGGTGGGAGTAGCTGGGTCAAAAGTGTTCTCCATACTAGATCTTAAATCGGCCTACCATCAGGTTGAATTGCACCCTAATTCCAGGGATCTCACCGCCTTCATCACCCCGATTGGATTGTTCAGGTGTGTTCGCATGCCATTTGGTTTGGTCTCAGCCGCAAGTGTGTTTCAGAGTATTATGCATAAATTACTTGGGGGTGAAAAAGGGGTGATGTGTTATCAGGATGATGTTCTTGTATGTGGGAGCGATGAGAAGGAGCATGATGTTCGTTTGAAAAGAGTTTTGGATATTTTGAAGGAGGCAGGCCTCACCGTTGCCTTGGAAAAATGTACTTTTAAAGCCAACAAAGTGGTGTACCTGGGTCATGAGATCACTGGGGAAGGGGTTAGACCCAAGGAGGAGGCTATTGAGGCCATAAAAAGAATGGAGGAGCCTAAGTCTAAAGGGGACATACTATCATTTTTGGGACTGGTGGAGTTTTACGGCAAATTTGTCAAGGGGTTAGCAGAAATGTCGAGGAATATGAGATTTCTCACTCGCAAGGGAGTCGTTTTTAAATGGTGTGACCGGTGCAAGAAAGAATTTTTGATGATAAAAGAGGCTATTGTCAATGCTCCCATTTTGAAAATATTTGAGGAAAGTAAACCCACATTGCTTTTTGTTGATGCCAGTGATTATGGTGTTGGGGCTGTTCTGATGCAGGAGGATCAGACAGGTTTACAGACTGTGGCTTTTGCGTCCAGGTCTTTGAAGGGCCCAGAATCTAGATATTCAGTTATTGAGAAGGAGGCTCTAGCATGCGTTTGGGGTGTCGAGAAATTTAAAAGATTCTTGTGGGGGAGGAGTTTCACCATTTGCACTGACCATAAACCCTTGGTTGGAATTTTTACAAAAGGTGGTTTGGAGGGAGTGTCAAGACGCATTATGAAATGGGTCACGGCATTGCAAGGGTTACAGTATACCATGCTCCACGTAAAGGGGGAGGTTAATGTGGTTGCAGACGCCTTGTCTAGATCTGTCCAGAGGGAAATTTCTGACGATAGTGACTTTACAAGTTCAGAGGAGAGTGCAGAAATATTCCAGGTGCATGAAACATTAAAGAAAAGTGAGTGGGATGTGTCTTGCACGGAGGATGTTGTATATCAAGGAGTACTTGCTCTGGTTGCAGAAGGTAAAATTAAGAGCCACAGGGGCGAGATGAATGGTTTTGCCAAAGTGAGGGAGGAGCTATGGATTCAGGATGGTTATTTATACAAGGGTCACCAGATGGTTGTGCCAGTCGGTATGAGGAAGTCTGTCTTGGAGTTGGCCCATGTTGGGCATTTAGGTCTGGCCAGGACGAAGGGACTTGTGAGGTCTGAATTTTGGTGGCCTGGTATCGACAAGGACATAGAGGAACAAGTCAAAGACTGTGTGGAATGTATTGAGGGAAACAAAGGCTTGAAAGTGCAAAAAGTTCCCATGGTAGTGAGGGAGTCCCCGCGTGTCCCTTGGAACGAAATTGCGTTGGATCTCCTCGGTCCATTTAATATTGGTGGTGGCAGAGATAGCTACCTATTAGTAGTCATAGATTTATTATCAAAATGGCCGGAGGTATGTGTACTCAAGGACATATCCAGTAGTAGTATAATCAGATTTTTGGAACAACTGTTTTGGAGAGAAGGGTTTCCAAGAAAGTGTTTGTCTGACAATGGGACCCAACTTGTTTCCAGAGAGTTTAAAGAATTCTTAGAGAATTATGGGATTGAGCAGGTGAATACTTCTTTATATCATCCCCAGAGTAATGGGTGTGTGGAACGATTTAATAGGACTCTGATGGAGGCTATTAGGATAGCGGTGGCTACTGGAGGAGATTGGGTGAGAACAGTGATGGAACGCACGTTCCAGTATAGGCTAACTACCCATAGTGTCACAGGCGTGAGTCCATTTGAGATCTTGAGAGGAAGAAAACCAAATACTCATTTATGTCCAGGTTGGATGGGCAAATCAAAAATGGTGGATGTGGATCTAGAGAGTGTAAAAAGGAGAATTTTTGAAGCTGGAGTTAGATCCAAGGAGAGGTATGATCAGAAGAATTGTTGTAGGGAACTCAAGGTCAAAGAGGGTGATTGGATTAAAGTCAAGCTCCCCACCAAAGTTCGTAAAGGAGCCTCGTTGTTTTCTGAACCCAAGCAAGTTGTGAAAGACTTGGGTTCGTCAGTGTTGGTCAAAGGAGGAGCTATTTGGAATAAGGAAAGGGTGGCTTTTCCGTTTCAATGTTAATTTGTCTTCAGTTAGTTGGAGACAGGGACTTTCTTGTGACTCTACCTAATCAACCACTAGATGTCATATATCTATGCTCTTGATTTGTGCCAGGACTTGCAGCGCATCCAATGTTTTACCTGTTAAACCACGAGTGTATAATATTTATTTTACAGGTTTCAATTTCAGTTGTTCAATATGTGTTTTACAGGTTTCAATTTTAGTGGGTCCTCACCCACACAGTTACTTGTTATGTTTAAGGAGGAGAGGTGTTAGGATGTGCAGTGTTTCCAATGTTTACCTGTTAAACCATGAGTGTATAATATTTCCTTCACTATGTCTATTGTCACTTAGATACTATAGAACATAGAACTGCATCTTATGTAGCAGGGTTCCAAGGAGAGCCAGTGAAGAAGCAGGGCCTTAGTGGGAGGATTGTACTCCTCCTGCTGGGGGTCGTCTTATGTCATCAACTTGCAAATAAAAGGTTCTTTACCTTTAAACTACTGGTTATGTGAAAGCCTCCCTTTGTACATAACACAACCCTGTCCCTGGTCGGACGACAACATCATCGCCTTCACCGCCCGATGCCCCAACAATTGCCCCAAGGATAACATACCCTTACCCCTGGCAATTGCTTTTAGCTTGCGCAACCTCACCTGTGCCAAGCTACTGCCCCTCCTTGACCAACCTCCTCGAACCCTCCAGGTCATCGACCCACTACAACACCCTGCTTTCTAATGCTGTCAACTCCCTGGCCCCGCTCAAAGCCCACAAAGCAAAGAACTCTAGGCACGACAGATCCTGGTTTACCGAAAACCTTCGCTCAATCCGAGCCAAAAAACTTGTTGCCGAAGCTGCATGACAAAAAGTTCCCATACCTGAGAACAAAGACACCTTCTCTAGCATCTTGCAAACATATAGACGAGCGATCCACTCCACCAAAGCTGTTACCTACAACAACAAGATCGCCTCTGCAGCCTCTTTCTCCCATGAGCCATTTGCCATTCTCCGGAAATTAGAATCACAGGTCATGCCCCCATCCACCACCGTGAAAGACTCCCAGTGGTGCAACAAAGTAGAAAATGCCCTCACAGGAAAAATCACCAACCTACAAACTAAAATCACCTCCAGGAAGCTCCACACACCAGTCACCTGGGAACCCACACTGCCACCTGACCCTCCAGCCCAGATCCAACCCGTCCCCTTAAAATCTATCTCCACCGCTGACCTTGCAGCCACAACAGAAAGCGATATCTGCACCGCTTCGCTCGTGAAAGAATGTGCCAAAGCCCTGCTTCCTCTTATCGCCTCCATCATTAACTCCTCCTTTGAATCCTGCCACATACCTGTATTACTGAAACAATCCTGGACCCCCCCTCAAAAAAAACATTGCTACACCACACCATTTCAACCAACTACCGGCACATAACCACCATCCCTCTTTTACTGAAAATTATTGATAGGACGGCCTATCTCCAAATTCCAAGCTTTTCTGAGTCCAACCATATCCTCAGCCTCTGTCAATCTGGATTCCACCCAAGACATGGCACTGAAACAGCTGCCAAATGGATCTCATCCTTCCTCACAGACAGAACCTCCAGAGTATTAGCTGGTAAAGCCTCCACAACTCTAACAACTAACGCCTGCGGCATCCCACAAGGCTCCTGCGTCCCCCCCACCCTCTATAATATTTACACTAAGCCCCTTTTCCACCACCTGGACTCTCTTGGCATCTCCTTCACAAAATATGCAGCTGACACTAACATTTCGATCCCCCTTTCTTGTGACCACACTCAGGATAGCATCAAAATCAACATAATTTATGAAAAAATTCAAACCTGGATGCCTGCTGAACTCCTCCTGGTGGGTAACTCATCCAACTTGCTAAACTGGACCCTGTTTACAAGTCCTTCACCATTGACGGCCATGCCGTCCCAGTAGCCCCTGCCATCAAAACTCTGTGGTCTATCTGGATGCCACACTCATCATGTCTAGACATGTTAATCACATCGCCTCAGCCTATGCCACCAAGCTCATCCACGCAAGCAAGCGTTTCCTTTCTGTTGACAACCGCATTGCAAATGATCATGCCCTTATTACCTCAAAAATAGACTATTGTAATGCCTTCCTTTGTGGAAAATCAGAAAAGAACCTGAACAAACTTCAAATTGTAAAAAATAATGCCAATCCGAGAGGCGGTGGGTCTGAGGAAACATGACCACATCTCTGACACCAGAAGAACCGGACATTCGCTCCCCGTCAGGGAGAGGATCTAATTCAAAGTCATCTCCATCGCACATCGCTGCCTCTCAAACGATGAACCCTCTTACCTCACCCAGAAACTATGCAGATACTCACCAGCCAAACCGCTTCCGTCTTCTAATAGCCACCTCCTCACCGTACCCAGGGTCCGATGGAAAAAAAAACAGGTGGTGCCAACTTCCCAGTCTGCGCAGCCACCCTCTGGAACAATTCACTGCTCACCCTTCGAGCCGACCCCTCCTACCGCTTGTTCAGAAAGAACCCCCAAACTCACCTGTTTTGTTAAACTTTTGTTCCTTGCCTAACCTACTATTCTTGCACCTTGCCTGATTTGAATTTCCTGTAAGTTGTGCCTAGATGCCCATGGGCTTTGTGCGCTGCTATAAATAAATAAATAAATAAATACGTACATACATAAATACATAAATAAATATGCATAGGAAGCATATTGACTCTGGCCGGATTTCCTGAGCTTTGCTGCCATGTCTTTGAGTTTTCAGAACAAGAACACGCTCCCCTGCTCTGTCATCCAGTGTAGATTAGAACATGAAGCCCTTCTAATCACTGAGTCCAGCTGAAGGTGGATAGGATTCTGTGTGAGGTTAGTGGTTCTGTTTCCTGCAGTTGAAGTGCTTTGAATGGTACTGCTATATTCAGAGTTATGCCGGATTAATTCCCATCTTGCCCCATAAAAAGTATGCAGGAATGCAATGATAACACACCAGCTGGGATCAAAGCACACTGCCTTCTTCTGCCAGCTTGTACCAACTTAAAAACCTGCACTGGCTAAATAAACAACTTACTGAGTAGGCAACTTCATCACCTATGATGACTATTACAACTGCAACAGATATATCCACGGCAATGCTCCCATTCTCAATTGTATATGAAAGAAGAGCTCAAGCCAAGTTTCCTTAGCCTTCGTCCTCTGGTACACAATCATGTAATCCCTGCATCAGCCTTGACCCCTGACTGTTGCACTTAAGTGCAGGGATCACCTTTACACCCTGTAAATGAAACTTAAGTCCTACACAAACATGACTCTCAAAACGATACCAATGCTCCATGAGCTGTCTGACTCGTGTTGCTTCTGTGCATGATGTGTCCCCTCCCTGGCCTGCACATGGGTCCCCTCCCTGGCCTGTACATGACCTCGAGTTGTCATTACTACTCAAATGGGCCTTAATAGTGACGCTCTCTCTGCTCTGTACAGCGCCCCGTTGCTTTTGAAAGCTTGACTTGCTTAAAGCACGCTCAAGTACATTTCTTTACAGTAACAGCCTCACTCGCTTGCCACAACCCGGATGCTTTGGGGGTTGAGTGGAACAGTCATTAAACACGATGTCCATATGGAGCGATACGCTGGCATGGGGCGAGAGTGCATGTTTCAGTTCGAATCGCTGTCTAGGGCCAACCCAGGCCCTTATCCCTCCCAGGTGGAGAAGCGATGGCCTTCTGATTGGGTAATAGCGCCTGTAATTACAGTGCTTAGATGGACTATGGCATGGAGTGCAACACTATTACTAGCTTCCACTTCCCCTGGTTGGTGGAGAGTCGGCCGGGGCAGCACGCTTGCACGAGAACGTTCAATGTCTTGTTTGCCTTTTTTTGTGGTAAAAACCATTATTCCAGGAAGGGCTACTTCATGGTAAGTGCAAGAAACTGCCTCCTTAAGGAGTTTACTTAGTTTGCAGGACCCACACCCTTCATGCCCTCCCCCCCCTGCGACCGCCACCAGCAAATGGGAACCCTGAACAGCACACATCTGCTCAGTCTGCCGGTTTCAGTGTCTGCTCTTCACAGAACGAAGACTCGCGAAGCAGAAGCAGGCACTAATCAGTGGCAAAGGCACGGAGAGTACCCGGTGACTGTGTCATCTCGCAGGCCGTGTCAGGCCATCCTGACTCACCCCTTCTTGTGCTGCACACACTCACCACCTCTGAGGGGAACAGCGTGTTCAGCGAACGTGAAGATGCTTTGCGTGCGGCGCTCGGAGACAGGACATTCGAAACTCACGACAGCAGTGCATGAACCAGGGGTCGTGTAAACATGCCGCCCCCACGGAACAAGATGCATCATGCCCACCCACGCGTGTGGTCCTTTAATACATCTTCGCATGAGCGTAGATGAGCACGCGGCGTTCATGCTTCACAGCTAGAATACACCTGTTGATGTTCTCTGATATGTGCAGCGACAATGTGAGGCACACATAAAAGCTGCCCAGCTGTGGAACTCTCTGCCACCCACCATACGGGGGACCAGCCTTATCTGCAGGTCAGGCAGATACTCATCAATTGGTTTAAAATACAAGATGAGTAAAGACCATGCACGGTATGCTATCTGACCGCACATTTCTTCTCTTGTATAGCCCTGTAACTTTACCTTTTTGGGCCTCATCACGAGTTTGGTGGTAACCCTTAAATGCGGTGGTAACGCTAGTACTGCCGTATTTAAGAGTCGGCCAAATCACAGGCTTGACAGATTTCCCCCAGCTCTGAGCTGGGTGCAAATCCGCTGTGATTTTGCTGATTTTCGTCGCTAATACCGCCTGCAGTAATAGCGCTGAACAGTCCCCATTTGGCCCAATGGGGAATGGGAAATTCCCGAATGGGCCCAATGGGGAATGGGGAGTTACCGTTATGCCAAACCCGTGATCCGGCGCTAATGGTGCCGGGGGGTTAGCAGTAGGTCTAAAAACCCTGGCAGTATTACCGCCGGGGTCAGGGCCCAACTCGTTATAAAGCCCTTTGTGTCATGACTCTAATGTACTATCTGTATCCACTGTAATGACTTGTGTCTGTATATTACCAATGCAACTAAGCCTTGAACCTGCTTGTAATTTGTGCGCCCTGATACCTTCGTGTATGGTGCGCAATACAAATGAATAAACAAACAAACATAGATACCTCATTTGATTTGAAGTTTTTCAAGTTGAATTTTGCCATTATTTTTTACATACTTTTGTTTTTTGTTTTTTTATCTAGCACAGACCTTTAAGGAGAACCAGACGCTTTACAGAGAATATATATTTGTTGAAGCACTCACATTTCAAACATTGCAATGCATAGCATGATATGGAGTATGGAGTCCAGTTGAGACCATATTTTAGAATCCAGGTTGTCCTGGGTGAGACGCTGTGGACATTAGAAGACAGCGCACTGCAGAACTGCAGAAGTGCAGAACTGCCAAACTGCAGAACTGCAGAACTGCCGAACTGCCAAACTGCCGAAGAGCCCGATGTAGCTTGTGTTGCTACATACACTAAGCAAAGGCAGGACATCAAGAAAAGGACCAATACACGTGAGCACATCTGTAAGAGGAAATACAACCATACATGCTATGCATACATGTTCACCCAGCAATAACGTGGATAATCTTCTCAAAAACGAATCATAGCCTGCTTCAAGAAGTCAGAAAACGGGACTGTTGGCACAGTAATATGTCATTAGAGTAAAACGTTTTACTCTGATGACATATTAGAGAAATGATATCCTCTGAGAAGATTTGAAGCTTGTAACTTACCAAATGTAATATAATGAATTAAATGTCATGATATAAGTGGCTTGTTAGGTGAGAAGAAGATTACTGGTTGCAATGTGTCACAATCATCATGTCCGTTGGGTCAGGCTGGCCTAGCGGACATTTGCACTCAGTTTGTGGGTGTGGGTCACGGCGCCTGGCCTTGACTAATGCACAGTGATGTGGACTGCTCTCCTTTAAGCTCTAGGGTGCCATCTTTTAGGAAAGGTGGGTCTGGGACAGTTCTATAGTTCCTGGTTTATCTGGGCTTGGCTTGCTTTTCTGGTTGACGCTTGGGAATTCCAAAGTCCTTATGGCAGCTGCATGCTCCCACCCTTTCACGTGGCCCTTTGATGCTATTTAGAGTAGACCATGAAGGAAGGACATTGAGTGCAGCTCTTCTGGTACCCTCACTTGCTCCTGCATCCCATGGAATGCTGCCAGTGTCTGTGCGGCTTGGACCACGAGCTTCTACTCACCAAAGTCTAACTGTGAACATGCTCACTATCTGGGTTTCCTTTGTGGTTGGAGCTTTCCCCCAAAGCGAGGGCTGACACCCAAGTGCCATACGGGTGAGATACCCCAATTATTCATCCCAGGTCATACTTGGGTCCTTCCTATCATCTATCTCCCTCTCTACCTATGGTGTTCCCCAGGGGTCTAACCTCTTGCCCAGGCTTTTCAACCAATACCTGTCAACTCTTTCCCACTGCATTGCCATTTTCTGCTCAAATTTCAAGTGCTACGCTGACGACACTCAACTCATTTTCAGGCTGCCCTCGGCCACCTCCTCTCCCTCTCTCATCCCTGATTGCCTTACTGCCATTCAAGATTGGTGTTCCGCCTATGATCTTTGCCTGAATGCCAGCAAGACTGAGATCCTCCTCATCAGCACACCTTCTCCATCCTTTCCCCTCACTCTCTGGACGGCCTCCCTTGGCCCTCCTCCTACCCCCACCTGCGAGGCTAAGAACCTCAGGGTCATCTTTGATTCCAAACTTTCCTTCTCCGCCCACGTCTCTGATATCTGTAAAAAGTCAAACTTTCTACTGCACCTCATCAGAGGTATTCTGCCTTAACTCTCCTTCCCCCAGAAGCTCATGGTCTCCCAGGCTCTGGTTCTCTATAGGTTGGACTATTGTAACAGCCTCTTTCTAAATCTACCTGCTTCTACACTCTGCCCTTTGTAACTAATCCAGAACAGAACTGCGAGACGTGTCCTTGGCCTCAAGCCCTGCGATCGCATCTCTCCAGGTCTGAAATCTCTCATTGGCTCCCAGTGGATGCAGGGATTAAATTCAAAAGCCTGTGCATTGTCCACAAGGCTTTTTGGGGCCTGGGTCCAAAATACCTTCAGCTATCCCTCTGCAAATACCTCCCCTCTCGAGCTCTCCGCTCCTCTACCTCTAACTCCCCCAAGGTCTGTCGTTTTTCAAAGAAACGAGCTGGGGGTAGATCTATGTCTTCAGCTGGGGCCTCCTCCTGGAACAGCCTCCCTGCCACTCTAAAACTTGAGGAGAGCCATCTCCGGTTCTGGAAGCACCTCACGACCTTCCTCTTTGCTTCTGCCTGTGCTCACCCTCTCCCCTGCTGATCTGTTCTCTCTTGGCACCGTGCACCTGGCCACCCTCTGTCCTCCGGGTCCAGGTTCCTGCTCACCTTTCCACCCTCCCACACTGCCCCTGTGCCACCCCTTGCACTGGTGTCTGTATCTGTACCCATACAGTCCCCCCCTCTTTCTTCCTGCACTTATCTGACCTACCCTGTCTGCTGCCTTAAACGCAGCACTTGCCACTTGCTGGCTGCACTACCACTTTTGTTGCTTTTATTATTTAATGTATTTATTATTTATTCTGTTCTCCTTTGCTCCGCACTTTCCACTTCTCCCCCTTTACTTGCACTTTTCCCCTCCCTCTCTCCCATGCACTTGCACTTTCTTGATGTCACTGGGCCTAGTAAGATCGTTGTTTTGTTCTCCCTTGTCCCTCTCCCTCTCCCTTGCCTTGTCGCGCTCTGAAACACTTGTGTAGGAGCGCGATAGAAATAAAATATCAATATCAATATCAATATCAAGCTCCAACATTGACCAAAGGAAGAAGCTGCCTTTGCCCTGGAAATTCTTTAGCAAGTTGACAATAATTACAACACCCAAAAGAAACAGGGGACTGGAGTTGAAAAGTAAGCGCAATTGTGGTGAGTGTCACGCTGACAATTGGGTTCTGGGGCAAGGGTGTGGGATGGGGCGGGAGGCGGGAAAGGAAGTGGTGGGGCACGGGATACAGAGGGGGTACGTAGTTGTAGAAGGAAGAATAAAGACGTGTTTTGGAGTACTCCTGGGTGTTTATTCACTGCGCAGCGTGGTGCACGACATCAGAGCTGGCTGTCCATCGCGCGAGGCATACGGAGTGTGTTAGCGAACCCAGGCTGCAGCGGTGAGCAGCGAGACTGCAGGTGCCAGAGAAAACAGTATCCGCCCCGTCGGCAGCGGTGAAGGTGCTCCCCTGCCATTGTTGGAGAACATCAAAAGGCAGAAAGGACTGGGCCACAGCAGTGATCTCCCTACAATATACAGTGAGGGGAGTAAGAGAAAAGGGAGGTGGTGCTCGTGCCTCTTGGTGGCCATCCCCAGCAGCACCCTATCTGTCCCAGAAGGATATCTCAGCGGCAACGTGCTCGCCTTTGAAACAAGACGACACGAAGCAACACAGGTTCAATCCCTGGGTCCGCGCTTAGAAACCTCTGGATATTAAGCACATTATAAATACGCAACTAAGTGACATATTCCTGTAACAGTGCCTCGATGCCCCCGGGCTGTGTGAGCGCTTTAAAAATGCAAATAAATTAAATAAATAAATACCCAGTGGCCCCAGACAGGTCCCATCAAATCACAGTGCCTGTGCTGTGATAGGTGGCCATGCAAGATTTGGTGCAAGATCACACAGCATTTAAAGGAACAGAGAACTCAAGGAGTTCAGATGTCGGATCAATAGGCCCACCCAGGCAGCTAATCCTGATATACAGGTGAGAGGTCAGGATGCTCCCCAACCCACAGCTCCCGACAGACTTCCTGATTCATTGGCTGGTCAGTTACGAGGGGTTTTGATGTGTTTGACATGAGTAACATGGGGCCACGATTGACCAAATGGATCAGAGATTTTGACTTGTATACAGGGGTCACAGGGCCTGTGGATGAAGAAAGGCAGAAATGCCTCCTCAAATTGGCAGTGGTGCCCGCAACAAGGGATATTATTGATGAAATGCCAGCAACATCCATTGACTCAATTCACGACCTAAAAGGGGCATAGTCAGCTTACTTCACCCCACACACCAATGTAGATTATGAGCGCTATTTATTTCATAGCATGAAGCAGGCAAAAGGCGAAACAATGAATGCCTATGTCATGCGCCTACACATCAAAATGAAGCACTGTGACTTTGCCAACTATTCTAACATGGAGGCCCTGCATTCACACACTATTGCTGCCTGTGTATCACAGACTTTCAGGTGAAAACTACTACAAAAAGCGCAAAAACTCAACAACATTTTTATGCTTGCGAGGGACAGGGGAATAGAGTCCACCACACATTACATGCCGAGGCCCCTCATCGCAGCACTGCAAATGTCTCAGGCGACTGTCCGTCCCAACACAGGCTAAAAGAAAAAGAACCAAAGGAGCCAGAGTCAGGGGACGACAAACATAGAAAAGACAGGAGGGAGAGGAGACGATCCGCTACATGCCCACGACTAGAGAGAAGGTCAAGACATCATGTATGATATCTGGTGGAACAATCCCCTTCAGAGACCCACATCAGTTCATCAGAAAGAGAACAGAGGGAAAAAGGTTTTGCGTACGCCTTGGGAAATTCTACAGCGACAGACCACAGCCCAACACTGCTGATAGGACTAAATGAAAGGCCAAAAAGTTTCTGGTAGACACTGATGCCATAGTAAACGTGATAAGCAAGTAGATATATAGGAAATTACCACACCCACCGAAACTCAGACCGGCAAACGTCGATATATATACCCATATGGAGCATTAATACCCCTTAGGTGCTTAGGACAAATCGAAGGAGCCTGCCTCTAATAATCACAGTAATAGAAAATAGTTGTACATGTGCTTGCTACAGAGAGTGAAAGCTGATGCACAATCAGCTTCAAGATGGCTGTCGACATGGGACTGATGCATGTTTTATACAAACTCATGGTGCATAGGTACATCGATCCCGTGTACATGATCAAGGAACTGCACCCGGCTCTATTCAAAGGGTAAGGAAAACTGTGCGACAGATCAAACTACATATCGACGAAGATGTCCCACCAGTGGCACAACATTACAGGGGCATACCGGTCAATATTCAACAGAAGGTTGAAGAAGAACTACACACAATGCTTGTGCAGGACATAATTCAACCGGCCACAGGACCCACAACTTGGGTATCACCCATCGTCCCCACCCAAAAAAAGGGATAAGACGCTATCTGCCTGTGTATGAGAAGATCAAACCAGGCGATCAGAAGAGAGCGGCACATGGATCTGCGTATCACGGACATGATACACCTGTTAAAGGGCACCAAGGTCTTCTCAAAGCTAGACTTAGAAAAGGGGTATCACCAGCTTGTATTGAACTCATAACGTAGGAACATCACCACGTTTGTCACCCGCCCTAGGTTGTGCAGATATAAAAGACTGAGTTTTGGCATATCTTCCGCCATGGAAATCTTTCAAGCGGAGATTCACAATGTTACTTAACATATACCCAACTGTATAAACAACAGTGATGACATTTTGTTGTTCGTGACCGATGTAGGGAAGCTTGATGAAACCCTGTCAAGGGTGTACATGGCCTTGAGGTCGACCAATCTCACACTCAATCAACTGAAGTGCGAATTCAGGAAAGGAACGCTAATGTTTTTTAGACATATATTTTCCGATAAAGGCATGACGCCGGCCCCAGAGAAAGTCACAGCGCTCAATGAAACACCACCGCCAACAAATGTGAATGAGCTAAGATCGTTCCTGGGCCTTGCCAGTTATTGAATATGGTACATCAAAGACTTTTCCACTGTCAATGAACCACTTTGAGCACTGAACAAGCAGAACACTGTGTTTAACTGGTTTGATGACTGCCAACAAGCCTTCACCACAATCCGAGAAATGGTGGCTCGAGCGGAGAACATGTCCTATTTTGATGCCAGTCGAACATCAAAATTGATGGTAGATGCGAGCCCGGTTGGGCTAAGGGCTATCCTAGCCCAAATTGACTTCAAGGATACGAGTCGTAATCACATTGTCGCATACACCAGCCACAGCCTCTCAACCACGGAGCAGGCATGCTCTCAAGCAAAGAAGGAAACCCTTGCAGCGGTGTAGGCATGCAAAGTTTTCATCTTTTTCTCTATGGAAAGCCATTTAAAGTGGTGACGGACACTCAGGCTCTGCTGTTCCTATACAGCAAACCCCAGGATTGCCAGGTGGGGACTCAGACAACAAGACTATTCATTCAAAATCATCCACCGGCCTGGGAATGAAGAAAACCCAGCTGACTTCTTGTCCCAGCTCATGAGGAGTGGAAGCGTGCCTGAACCATCGGTGGTGGACTGCTATCTCCGGTATCTCATACAGCAGACGATACCCAAGGGCATCAACCCAGCTGTACTGGCCCAGGAGATGGAGGTGGACAGAACTTGTCATTACCACTTGCCAGATAGTATGCGAGGGGATCAAATCTGGACAGTGGAGAAGAGCAAAAGAGAGGGGTTGCCTCGAATCCAATGACGTTTGGAGGTAGGTTGATAGGCTCATACAGGTGAAGGAGGAACTGGCCCTCTTTGAGAACAACATACCACTAAAAGGACATAATGGTGATCCTAATGTCTCTGAAAATGAAAGTGGTAGAACTTGCCCATGAAGGGCACTTAGGAGTTGTCTCCACAAAGTGCATGCTACGGCAAAAGGTGTGGATTACCTAGTGAAGGAAACACTACAACAGCATCTGACCTGCTGTCTCATCATACCCAATCGACATCCTGAACCCCTGCACATTTCTGCACTTCTGGAAGGGGTGTAGGATGCAGTGGCTGCAGACTTCTTTGGACCAATCAAAGGGGGAAAATACATATTGGCCATAATGGAAAAATACTCCCTATACCCAGAAGCCCAGCTGGTATCGTCAACAGCAGCTCATCATGTCATCCCAGTAATAGACCACATCTTCACAGCATATGGTATTTCTCGAAGGGTGAAAACAGACAATGGGCCCCCTTTCCCTGGCCAGGACATTGCACGATTTAGTGAATACATGGGATTCTATCTTCAAAATATCACACCACTTTGGCTACATGCGAATGGCATGATGGAACGATTCATGGCAAACCTCAAGCGTGCTCTGCAAGTGGCCTGAATTACGAGTCAACCCTATAAACAAGTTCTTCACCAACTGCTGTGGGACTATAGGAGCACACCACACAGCTCCACAGGGAAATGGCCAGCTAAAGTATTGTTCGGGAGAGAGGTACACACCAGATTACCTCAACAGGGACCCCAAGAGGGCGAACGACTGGATGATGCAGACCTGAGGCATCAAGACAGATCTGCTAAAAAAGAATGAAGGAGTATGCAGAAGGGCGACGGAAAGCCCGAGAGCCACCGCTGGAAGTAGAAGTGATGACCATGAGACAAAACGCGGACACACAAACACACATCAGCATTTAAGGATGAACCCCTCAACATCACTGACAAATTGGGCTTGATGATTACGGGCCAAGCCGATCATGGACTCACCACCCGAAATGCCTTGCACTTCAAACGGTTTCCCCTGACCAGCCCCAGGAGGTTAAGCAGAAGAGTAGAGATTATGGATGACTATCTCTCTGACGAACCTTATCAAGGGGACCAAGAAGAGTCGGACGCCTCAGGCATGGAGGACAGAGGCAGATCAGAGGAACGATGTTCGCTGGGAACCGCAAACTCAAGACCTCAAAGAGCGACTCATTGAAGAAATTAGCTGATCAGCTTCATCTCCAGTTCACGTTAGACCCCAGTTGGGGTAGCTTTTTAATTTGGGGTGGGATGTCACCTTGATAATGCGATTCCAGGGCAAAGGGGCAGAGTGGAGCGGGACAGCAAGCAGGGAAGTAAGTGACGGGGCACGGGATAGAGAGGGGGTGCGTTGTTGTAGAAGGAAGAATAAAGACGTGTTTTGGACAACCCCTGACTCGGGGTGTTTATTCACTGCAAAGCGTGCTGCAGGACATGGAGCTGGATGTCCCTCAGTGCAGGGAGACCATACAGTGAGGAGGGGGGGGTGATGGGTTAAAAGCTTAGGGTCGCCAGGTGAACCCGAAGAAAGGGGAGGGCAGGGATACAACAGGGGACAATGCCAGGCAAAAACACTCGCCAGACTCCAGGTCGGAAAATGGGAGGTCGGGTTTTTCGCATAAATCTGAGCCAAACGTGCAACGAGGACTTTCCAGCTAGTGCTGAGTAGATGCCATATTTCTGAAGAAGGTCACTTGTTTGTCGTCATGTTTCACAAATGACAGAATGAACATTTGCACCTGTTGCCTCCTCACCGCATGGATAAGATATGGAACACAAAAAACCGTTGCAACAGGGCGTTTTTCACGTTTCGGCAACAAACAACAACAGACCCATAGAATGCAATGTCTTATTTAGTGAATGCAGATTGTAGCCTCTTTTATATTATGAATTAATTTTCTTACACATACTTGTATTAGCACTTACCCAGCCGATGTGGTTGACCACCATGAGTTTATACGAGTACACATGCTTCAGGCCATCAGCAGCAGACACAGGTCCAACCAAGAAAAGCTAAAGAAACATGGATTTCAACCGAAAGAACATTTTGCAAATACTGGCACGTGTTAAGCATCACCCCAGGCTAACATCTTGATTTACGCCGATTAAATAATCATATGCTTACTTGGACAGGAGGTTTTAAAACAGAAGGCATATTGAATATTGAATAATGTATGTCCTGTACATTTAAGTGGATTTGCTTATTATAATGCGGCGACCTGCGATCTTTGGCTCTCCAGATGTTTTGAACTACTACTGACTCCCTTAATCGCTCACCATTCACTATGAAAAGGGATGATGGGAGTTGAAGGCAAAAACATCTGGAGAGCCCAAGGTTGCAGACCTCTGTAAACCTGAGCAGACGATCAATAACCCATTGCCATACCTTGTATTAGGTTAAATGAATGTCTAAAAGTAAAACGAATACAATAGCAAAATTAATACAATACAGAAGCTTTGTTCTTTGAGATTTAATGACATCTGTCATCAGTGTGAGCATATAGTTTGCCAACATTGTTGGTGGCAGCTTGAGCATTAAATGTGCATTCACACTGAACTAGTATTATCTAAGTTAAACTTGTTGTAGGATCCAGATTCATAAAAATTCCCAAAATATATTTTAAAAAAGAGCAATTCGTTATAGCAATAGTTGAATCATTTAGGCGAAGAGATTTTACAACTGTTTGTTACGAAGAAAAGTGCTATTTGATGTTGCATTTAAAACACAACATGACAGGTGCTTCAATAATATGGTATTGGAGACGACGGCGCATTCTGAACTGTAACAAGTAGAGCCTTGTGATCTTGGGCACATCATATATCGTCATAGTTCTTAGAAAGGGAAGAACTCATATCATTTGGATAGCGCACATATACAGGGAGCATCTTGACCCTGTTGGGTACATTCAAGAATACACATTAGTGTCATTGGAGGCAAAGTAAAACAGTACAGAATGAAAGAAAGAAACAGAAAGAACTTAAGTGCTGGAGTGGGCGGAGACTACAATGATTCGTTACGGGAATTCAGGATGAATATAGATGCCCTTAGCAGTGGAGGGGGTAACCAAAGAGTAGAGAGACTGAAGAGCCCCATTCGGATAACACCTGGACCCGCAGAAACATATAGAATCCAGATTACTGGGCAAGCATCTGATAGGCTGTCTATGAGGGACTGGCTCCTTGCACACCCGGAATTAAGTCTTATAGAACCCAACACAAGTGACACATTTGTGACCATGAGGTTATCAACAGATGGTACAAAGTGCAGTGGCAATGGAACAAGATTGTGGGAGGAGTCTCAGCATGGAGAGCCATACCAAGTTTCAAGTCCCAAATAATGGACATATTTCAATTGCCAGTGGTGCATCCACGCAGGGAAGTCCTGCGCTCCACTACCCGCCACACCCTACCTGGCCCATGGAACAATTGATTGTAATTGCAATTAATAGGTTCAGTGGTACTGATGTCGGTACAGTGGGTGCCGGGATTTGTCAAATGTAGGTTATCCTCTCCTGTCTCAGAGTTGCCTGCGAGTCGAAGAAAACACCAGGAGTCACAAGTTACCGTTTTTGAGTCCCGCACCACAGTGCTCACACCATTAGCACATTACAGTCCTCCTGGAGGCATTTGTGTGTTTTGTTATTGTTTATTCATATAGCGCTTATACATTGGTGACGTGCTTCAAAGCGCTTCAAGGCAGGAAAGGGAACAAGGGAATACAGTAATCATTCTTAGGCCTTGAAGATTCCGAATGATCTAAACAGACAAACTAGCGTATTAGGCCTGACGACATTTCTCCTAGTGCAAGTGCATGAAGTGGTACAGTTGAGACCAAGTTCAGGAAGGGTGGAGGCAGAAAACGGTGGAACGGACAGGACAGACAAACTAACTGGTCCAAGTACATTTAGGTCATGCGTATGGGTGAGTGTGAGTGAACAAAGAGTCTGGTCCAGCAGGGCCCTGGGTTGAGTGCTCTGAGTGGCGTTCTTATGGCTTCCTTCCTTCTGGCTCTGGTACTTTACAGCAACAGTAGCCAGCTGGCTGCCACTTGCCCTGATTGCTTACCTCTATGCCTGGGCATCCTTTTGCTTCCTCCATTCCCTCCAGCTCCAATGTGCCTGCTAGAGCATCCCCGTCCATTCCTCTCCACCATTGCTGCAAGTGCCAATCACTGTCGCCAGCAGCATTGTCAGCACAGCCCGTTTTCCGGTCCCCTTTTTCCACATCATCTATGGTTCTTCTAGCAGGACTCTAGCAGTACTTGAACAAAGAGAGATTCTTTGTAGTTCAGCCCATTAACCCATGCTAAACACTGTATACACTTAGCTCTTGTCTACCATGAGAGGACATAGAAAGAATGGTACTGGTAGATAGAGATACTCTGAACACTGATTGCCTGTGATCTACTACCAGGGGTGTATAGTGAGCTCCTGCACTCTATGGAGGGGACGAAAACCATTTGGCACGGAGAGATGGAAAGATTAGAGGACAGACTTGTGATCATTATCAAGCAGAATATTGTGAGCCCTTGTGTTCATGGGGTGCAAAGAAATACATTAACACATATTAGTACCCGGCTGGGGATGGGGCGGTTGTGGCAGTCTCCAAGCCAATCCAGAGGCAATCCCCCCTTCTCTGAGCCTCCTCGCGGCTAGAGGCCCCCCTTCCCTCCGCTTATCTGCTAGAAACACTTCTGTCTGCAGAGCATCCGCTCCTGATCTGTGACAGTCCACCATGGAAAGGAAGAAGGGACTACACATAGTACCTTTTCTCCTTTTCATGGCGGTCATTTTTTTGTTTACTTTTTTCCTATTTTTGAATCGACACAATGGAAAGGGAGAAGGGACTACAGTCTCCCTTTTCATGGTGGCTATTTTGTTTGTTTACTTTTGTTATTATTTTCAATAGCTGCAATGGAAAGGGAAAATGAGTTTGTTTTCCCTTCCCTGCGGGCCATTCTTTTTACTTTTTTTATTCCTTTCTGAAACTGAGCATTTCGGGAAGGAAGAAACATGCTTTTAGTGCCCCGGTCCAAAGGGGATTAATAGCAAAAATGTCCTCACCAGGGGGGGGGCATTACCTGGCTCAGTAATGCCCCCCCAAACCCTCCGGCAAGGGGATTATTGCTTAAGAAGTGAAGCAACTCAATGCAGTGCAACCTTGAAATCATTGCTGAACAGTACACTCAGATCTCCTGTGTTCCAGCAATGGAAGAGTACTAGCTCTTGTCTTGCAACCAAGGTCAAGTTTGGAAGCAATTCATACTTATTAGACAATATCATTGTGATCGTGAGAAAAAAACAACTATGAAACATGTCATACAATAGTGTGTAGGAGCATTTCTTCCTCTGTGGGGGTTCTGTGACACAATCACTTTTGCCCTGCAGGAGTTCAAGGCTAAACTGCCTACTCAGCACTAACACCCCTACAAGAGTGATGGCAATTATAAAGATGAAACAGGCAAAGTTAAGAGATGCACCTCCTTCACCTTTTTTGGTAACGTGGGCCGAGGGAAGCCTATACTATACTCTTGGAGGGGGTATAAATGTTCCAGCAGCAACACAAATGTCAAGTACGACAGTCCAACATAAAAGTAATGTCTAATCAAGGTTCTATAAAAAATATATGCTTTACTTAAACTCACTAATGTACAAATAACTATAAAAGCACTATAAAAACCCACCCATTTAGAGAGAACAGAGGATATACAAAATATAAAAAGATGCATCACTCTTGTTTATGAAACAGGTTTGAAAAGGCAACAAGCAACCACAATGAATTTAAAATGATATGTCTTTCAGTACAAATGGTGCAAAAGTGACCTAACTAGTCTCTACCCCTAAACATGGACCTGGTGGCAAGTATGAGGCAATAGTACATTTTTGCTGTCTTTGGGTGGTTCGACATCATCAAACCAGGCTTTAAGCTCTACTGCCAGGTGGGTTGTACCAGGTTCGGGTGTGACATGTCATGCTGATACAGGCAACAAGTTGCCATCTAGTTGGTTCAAAGTGGGGACTCGGTATGGCTAGAGAACAGCGTTCAGGTCATGCAGTTCAGATGGCTCACCAGAGTGGGATCGGGAGTTGTATTGGTTTGAGATGTTGCCAATGGCTGGTTCCGGTTGGTGAGTTTTGAGATGTGCCAGCGGTTCGAATTGAGGTCTGTTGGTTTGATGCAGTGAACATGATGATCCGATGCAGGATTTGAAGAGGCAGCAGTGTGAATTTGATGCACAGTGGCTATCAGGTTGTTCAAGGTGAACAGGTGACGTGCTCCGCTTGGTATGATACATCAGTGAGCAGGTTCAATAAGGGTGATGCAGTGATAGATCTAAGTTCAATGGAGTGCAAAATGCAACAATGGGAAGTCCTTTTTGTTCATGTGCAGTGAACATGGTTTGAATGTGTTTTGACAGGTTCAATGCAGTAGAATAGGGAGCTGTTGCTAATCTGGTCCTCCAGATGCTGTGAGACACAGTTCAGGTGGTCTAGGACAGGATGTGTCCTTTCAGGTTCTGCTCTTTCAGCCTTGGGAGGTTTGTGCATAGAGGCAGGTCCTGGTCCTCAGCAAGAGTCACCCCCAATGTGCCCTGGGAGTGGGTTGGGGGAAGAGCTTGTCTGCCATGGACTACCCTTCTTCACCTTAATGACTGAGGGCTCTTTAAAGATAAATTCTCCCAAAAGTGGTCCAAATTAATTCTTAATTAAGTTTTGAAGTTCGAAGGTGAATCAAAGAAGGAGTGGGAGACCCCCTCTTTTATATGTAAAAATACACAGGCAGGTGATTGGAGAAAAGCAAGCCTGCTTTAAGGGGTCAAATACCAGCTATTGTGACAAGTGATCTTTGCCTGCTTACATCATACCCAAAGTGTTTTGTGCTAAAGGAATTGGAGGAGACAGGAAGGAAAGAGAGGTACAGAGAGAAACAAGATGGCGGACTCCTTCCCCCACTTGTGCTGAGCTCCCTCTGTCTATCCGAACCACAACCCTTCTCAGACTCATAGCATCAAAGGGACTTTTATATGCAACACCCGCTTGTGGGACTAATTCTTTTGTGTAGGGTGTGTTCTTTGGTTCTTGCTTCCCAGGACAACCCCTGCTGAGGGGCTGTCTCTCTGGAGAAAGGTGTTACCTAACCTTACAAAGGATAAAAAGAAAGCAGTCCCCACTGGCTGCAGACTCTGAAATAAAACCAGAGGACATGCATGTCAGCGCACATGTCGTGCAGCAGGAGTGCCTGAGAGTGTCCTGTGTTACTGTGAACATTTCATTTGGCTCATCTTTTCCTAAACTTCTGGAGGACAATATACACGATTTGCCTGGTGAATCTGGGATCGACTATTGACGTGGTGAATTCATCATCACTCGACACAATTGGCTGGCTGCTGACTCTGAAATAAAACTGGAGGACTTGCACTTAAGAAGGCGCGTCGTGCAGCAGGAGTGCCTCAGAGTGTCCTGTGTCTTGTGTTCTTGTGTCGCTGGATCTCTGGCTGATAGTATCTGGGGTAAGACATTTAATACTTAAATGCATTACAGGTCAGCTTCAAAAATTCAATCCCTATCAAGCCCTAGAGCTACATTACGCAGTACTACTGCATCAAAGCATGGTGCTAAGAACCATAGCTCTGTCCTGGAAAAATCTTGTATATCACAAAAGAAAAATCAAAACCTAACAAATTAAACTCCATGCAACCAGACATTACCAACTTCTTTTATGCTGTTAGATCCTTAGGGTGTGACCAAAAATCTCAGACCCCTCTTGATGAGATGGCAGGGCATTCTCTTTCAAGCACCATAGATAACAATAATTCACTACTAAAGATGTGTGTTGGTCTTCGGCGTGCGTCTTTTGGTGGTGAAAAGGAGTGCTCTGTTCTGAGCCTCAACGATAATGTCATTAACATTGATTTCTCTAATTCGCCAGACTTGAATTCTCAGACATCACTCTCGGCTAATTCAGAGATCTTCGAAAGAAGCAGCGATGATGAGGAGGGTAGTGATAGGGAAGAGGATGACATGATAGCTGAGAAAAAGAGAATTTATCGGAAAGCTTGAGCTGTAATTTAGAGAAACTGAACACTGAACTGGGATGAAATTCAGATTTGTATTAAAAACCTGGCTACTAAATATTATAACTGGCAAAATCAACATAGGTACTGAACTAAAAATTCAAACTGGCTACTCCTGTTTGGTTGGCTGAAATCACACGACAGCCATACATTTTGACCAAATTTCAACAAGTATAAGAAGGGATTATCACCTACTGAGTTAAACCCCATCCCAGAGTGCAAATGGATGGCTTACATTGACGAATTATATTATGATCAATAAAGGTACATTACAGCAATGACGCCCGATAAAACTAAAGCTAGCATGGACAGTTTAGACATAGAAGAGGAGTCAGTACTTAACATCATAATGAAATTAAAGAGTTTGCATGCTCTGGGATAGCGAATGTTGTAATGAAGGCACATCCGGTATTATGCGCTCGGATTTTAACAAATGTATATAAGCACATAGAATCACATACATGACATAAATCAGTGCTGGTTCCCATCTTCAAAAAAGGTGATTGGACCCGCAACTACCGCCTCTTAGTTATTATGAACACTAGCCAGAACATTTTCACTACAATCCACATGAATAGTCTCATAAACTGGGCGAAAGAAAATAAATTACTTAGCCCATTCCAGACAGGTTTTAAAAAAGGTTATAACACAACCACCAACATGTGCGTATTACAATATTTAATAGCTGAAACAGAAAACGATAATAAGCCTAACCTTTATAGCTGCTACGTAGATTTTAGCAAAGCCTTCAACCTTATTCCACAACACTTGCTATGGATTAATCTTAGAGCCTGGGGAACAGACAAACATGTATTATATAATATCCAACAGTTGTACACAAACACATCTATCACGGTCCGTTTGAACCTTGCATGATTGTGTCCGAAATATAAAGCCACTAATCGTGGCCTCAAACAAGGTGCGTTTTGGCGCTGATTCTATACAATCAGTACACTGCAGACTTGAACCATGTGTTCCATTGGATCCACAATTTCCCACCAAAAATAAATGGCGTGCGGATACCATGGCTCTCATATGCAGATGATGTAATAATGCTAGGCCTCCCACAAATTGTACTACAGAGATCGATGGACACTCTAGGAGAATATGCTCTAAAAAATGCTATGTATATAAACATAGCCAAGTCGAAAACAATGTGTTTGCGTGAAAAGACAATGAAGAAGGGTAAATATGTGTGGCATATACAAGATGTACCTCTCGAAAAAGTAATCAAATACACTACTAGTCGCCACATCTTGACTAACTGTATGATATTGAACGCGTGTTACAAGAGGGCCGATGCCGACTTTGCCACAAACATCGAGGACACTACCAAGGACCAATTCAGGTCTACTTTATTTGCGGCAAACACATTAGTTATAGTAGCAGCTGTATTTAACACATGGAAGGAAGCATTGAAGAAAGGTTAATATATTGAATACGCATACTGAGTTTTAATTTCTCCTTTTATTGAACCATTTTATGTACTTATACATCTTATTGGAGCTTAAAGATATGTGTATTGTTAGGCAGAATCACATGTTATTAAGACTACAAGTGTCAGTACAATTTCACCTTTGGTACAAGCCTGTACTACACAGTAAAGTGGTAGCAGTGGCTGAGCAGCCAGACTTATCTCAAGAGTAAAGTGAGCAGTAGAACAAGTTACACAAAGGACCAACAAATACAGTGATTCAAACAAACATTTACTCAAGGTTTCTTGGTAAAAGAATTTACATTTATTTACACAGTCATTTGGAAAATATTACACTAGGAAGAGCAGCTCAATATCATATACTAATATACTACAAATACACCACCAATATGTTACTGAACAAGTTCAGCTCCCCTGATGTAGGAGCAAAGTGGCACTTCAGTTACTTTAGAAAGGGGTAAGAAGACAAGGTTATAAGAAATGAAGCACAAATACTTTCATAGTCAGGGCAAAGGTGTCAGTTCACTGCAACCAGCAATTCAGTTCATAGGCCTGGGCCATGATTCAGAGTCTTTGTATAGGATAGCACAGTTCCGGTAGTAAACGGTTAAGTCTTTACGATGGATCTTAGAATAATTTGGTCAAAGGAAAAGTTAGATGTTGGTTTAGGGAAGGACAAGCCTTCGAAGTCAGGAAAGTTTCATAACGTAGCTGAGGCAGTTGTCCCTGGCAGTTTGAGCAGATCTTGCTGTTCCTGAGCTTCAGTCGTGGGGACAAGAAGGAGGTCATCGGCTGGTTCCTGCACTGCCCAGGGAAGAGGCCACAAGCTTGGCAAAACATTGGTTTAAGGTGTGAGTGCCTTAAAGACCACAAACTGGTATTCTTCCCACTAGCTATCTGGTTTTCCACAGCACTCGGCCAGGAGGGGACGGTGTCCAGTCGTCTTTGTCAGATGAACTCCTGTCGGACTATATTTAAAGTCCGAGTGGAGTGGTTTGTTGGCAGACCAGACTTAGGCAGCCAGGCTAGCCTCTGATTTGCGAGGCAGGTGAGCTGCCTTTGTTGTTGTTTTTTGCTAGCTGTGAAGTTGGGTTGAAAGCAGGATTATTCTGTCATGTGGGAGCAGGCATACTGCAAAGGGTGCTTTCGAGTGCTGATCAGTGGATCCAGCAAGCTGTAAGACAATGTAATCTTTATCCTGCTTAAGTATTGTCACCCAACATTGTTTATACTTCTTTATCATTAAAGCTGTGTCTGTGGGCTCTCCGTCGCCGTCCCATTATGGCACAGAGGATATACTTGAGTTGGCCCTTTGTTTGCTTTCTTCACTTAAAAACAGAAAGCACAGAATGGAGACAATTGATTCTTATCCTGTGATGGGAATTCGGGGATCAGAAGCAGCTTGACTGAACAGGCTGTTTTCATGTAAATTGCATGTGATTGTCTGGAGGTGCAAATAGCTGCACTGAAAAGTTTTTTCGAAGGACAGTATTTATTTATGCAATTGTTGAGGCTGTCAAAGCTCAGAGTCAGCTAAGTGTGAAGGTGATTCATCCCATAAGGAACAGCTGTTTGCTGCTCTGGGACATTTCGACAAGGGTATCTGCAACTTCTAAACCCAGGCACAGGGGGTGATTGGCCCTTTCCCTGCTGTATTGATGCCCCTCCCCACCCCGCCCTCCAAGTCCTGGCTCACTGGAGGCAGTTGCCTTTACTTGCAGGTCTCAGAGCTATCGTGAGAGGGGAGCAGGCACTGCGCAAGAAGGACACTTGTCCCTACTGTCTCTACACCCACCCTTCCCACAGTCTCTCTAACCACACCCACTGTCTCTACCCCATCCTATTTTCCCCACCATTTCTACCCCAACCCACCTAACCTATCCCCACTCTCTCTATAAAACCCCCTCTCTCTCTACCTCCACCCACCCAACCCCTAATATCTCTAACCCCACCCCACACCCACCCATGCTAATGCCATTCTCACAAACCCCACCCACTCTCTCTACCCCAAACACCCACCCCCACTCTCTCCACACTACTCTACATCCAATCTCTCTACCTCCAGCCTACCCCCTTCTCTCTTATCCCACCCACCGACGCTAGCCATTCTTTGTCCATCTGCACCCACCCACCCTACCCCTGATCTCTCTATCAACCCCGGCTCTCTCTGAAGCCATGGTCTCTCTATCCCCAACCACTTTCTCCCCACTCTCTCTACCCCTCCACACAATTCCATTCTCTCTAGCCACACCTGCCCACCCTACACCTGCTCTCTCCACCCAACCTCACCCATCCTACCCCAACTCTCTCTTCCCCCACCTACACCCACTATCTCTTCCTCCATCAACCCATATTACTCCATCTCTGTCTATCCCCACCCACCCTACCCTTGATGTCTCTACCCCACCACCAACCCTACCCCTGCTCTCTCTAACCCCACCCACCCACAATTCCCTCCGCTCTCTCTTCACCAACCCACCCTACCAAGGCTCTGTCTACCCCCACCCACCCTACCCCTGCTCGCTCTACCCCAAACCACCCACCCTAATCAAGCTCTCTCTACCACCATCCACCCTGCCCCCACCCACCCACCTACCCTACCCCCTTCTCTCTACCCCATCCACTTACCCTACACCCACTCTCTCTACCCACACCATCTCTACCTGAACCCAGCAACCCTGTCCCCACTCTCTCTAACCCACCAACGCACCTTATCCCCATTCTCTCTACCACAATTCATCTAACCTATCCCCTTTCTCTCTACCTGTAACCACCTACACTACCCCCACTCTCTCTACACCCACCAACCTACCCTACTCCCAGTCTCTCTACCCACACCCTCTCTACCCTCACCCACACTACATCCCAACCGCTCTACCCCTAGCCCCTCTACCCCCACCCACCTTATCCCATTAAACCTTCCCTACCCCACTCTCTCTACTCCCACCTACCCTATCCCACTCTCTCTGCCACCCACACCCTCCCTACCCCTACTCTCTGGACCCCCATCTACCTTAACCCCACTCTTTCTACCTCCACCCTACTTCCAATCCCTCTATCCTGACCCTACCTCCACTCTTTACACCCCCACTATCTCTCTGCCCACACTCCCAGCTTACCACTGCTCTCTACCCTCACACACCCTACCCCTGCTCTCTTAAACCCATCCACCCTGCCCACAGTCTCTCTACAGGCACCTACCCACCCAACTCCCCATTCTCTCTACCCCCACACATACACACCCTACCCCTGCTCTTTCTGCCCCTACTCACCCACTCGACATCCACTCTCTTTAGCCCCACACTCACCCTACACCTGCTCTCTGTGCATCCACCCACCAACCCTACCCCTGCTCTTTCTATGCCCAATCCAACCCACCCTACCCAAGCACTCTAAAAAAATACTGCTGCTACCCCGCTCTCTATACACCCACCTACTCACCCTACCCCCACTCTCTCTACCATACCCCTGCTCTTTTTATGCCCACCCACCCAACCACTGCTGTCTCTCCAAACTCTCTCTAACCACACACACCCTCCCTACCTCTGATCTCTCTACCATCACCCACCCTACTCTAACTCTCTCTATTGCCACCCACCCACCCTATCACAACTCAGTCTACCTCACCCACTCTACCCCACTCTCTCAACCCACATCCTCTGTACCGTGCCACCCACCCTATCCCCAATCTCTCTAACCCCACTGACCTACCCCACACCCACTCTTTCTAGTCACACCCACCTTCATTACCCCCATTCTTACTACCCCCACCCACTGACCCTATCCCCAATCTCTCTACCCCCACCCATGCTACCCCCACTCTCTCTGCCCCCACCCCTCTACTCCACTGCTCTACCCCCACCCACTCTACTCCCACTCTCTCTACCCCCTCCCTACTGCCATTCTCTCTACCCCACCATACCCCTACTCCCTTCAACCCCACGCTCTCTACCTCCACCCACTCACTCTACCCCTGCTCTCCCTATCAACACCCACCCACCCTACCGCTATTCTCTCTATGTATGCCTATCCTCACCATACCCCCACTCTCTCTACCAGCACCCACCCACCCTATCCCTACTCTCTCTAACCCCACACACCAACCCTACCCTGGATCTCTGTATTGGGACACAACCACTCTACCCCTACTTTTTCTAGACCCCCACTCACTTGCTCTCTCTACATCGACCCACCATACAGCTGCTCTCTCTATAAATAACCACAACCCTACCAATGCTCTCTCTACCCCCACCCACTCTACCACTATCTATCTACAGGCACTTAACCACCCTACCCCACTCTATCTAACCCCATACACCCAACCTATCCCTGCTCTATCAAGCCCTACCCCACTCTCTCTACCCCCACCCTACCCCAACTCTCTCTACCCCCACCCTCTCTACTCCCACCCACTCAGCATTCCCCTGCTCTCTTAATCGACACCCAGCCACCATACCCCTGCTCTATCTAACCCCACACACCCACCCAGCTCCTACTCTCTGTACCCCCACCCCCCCTACCATCACTATCTCTAGCCCCTTAATCACAATACACCTGCTATCTCTACGACCACCCACCCTACCACTTCTCTCTCTATGCCCACACACCTACCCTACCACAGCTCTCTCTAGCCCCACCCACCCTACCACAACTCTCTCTATCAACCCCTGATCTCTGTTCAGGCAGTCACCCACCATACCTCCACTCTTTCTTACCACACACACCCACCCTACCCCCACTCTTTATACCCCCACTATCTCTCTGCCCACACTCCCAGCTTACCACTGCTCTACCCTCACGCAATCTACCCCTGCTCTCTTAAACCCATCCACCCTGCCCACAGTCTCTCTACAGGCACCTACCCACCCAACTCCCCATTCTCTCTACCCCCAAACATACACACCCTACCCCTGCTCTTTCTGCCCCTACTCACCCACCCGACATCCACTCTCTTTAGCCCCACACTCACCCTACACCTGCTCTCTGTGCATCCACCCACCAACCCTACCCCTGCTCTTTCTATCCCCAATCACATCCACCCTACCCAAGCACTCCAAAAAAATACTACTGCTACCCCACTCTCTATACACCCACCCACTCACCCTACCCCCACTCTCTCTACCATACCCCTGCACTTTTTATGCCCACCCACCAAACCATTGCTGTCTCTCCAAACTCTCTCTAACCACACACACCCTCCCTACCTCTGATCTCTCTAACACCACCCACCCTACTCTAACTCTCTCTATTGCCACCCACCCACCCTATCACAACTCAGTTTACCTCACCCACTCTACCCCACTCTCTCAACCCACATCTTCTGTACCCCGTGCCACCCACCCTATCTCCAATCTCTCTAACCCCACTGACCTACCCCATACCCACTCTTTCTAGTCACACCCACCTTCATTACCCCCATTCTCTCTACCCCCACCCACTGACCCTATCCCCAATCTCTCCACCCCCACCCATGCTGCTCCTACTCTCTCTGCCCCCACCCCTCTACTCCACCTCTCTACCCCCACCCACTCTACTCCCACTCTCTCTACCCCCTCCCTTCTGCCATTCTCTCTACCCCACCGTACCCCTACTCCCTTCAACCCCACTCTCTCTACCTCCACCCACTCACCCTACCCCTGCTCTCCCTATCAACACCCACCCTACCGCTATTCCCTCTATGTATGCCTACCCACACACCATACCCCCACTCTCTCTGCCAGCACCCACCCACCCTATCCCTACTCTCTCTAACCCCACACACCAACCCTACCCTGGATCTCTGTATCGGGACACAACCACTCTAACCCTACTTTTTCTAGAGCCCCTCTCACTTGCTCTCTCTACATCGACCCACCATACAGCTGCTCTCTATAAACAACCACACACCATACCAATGCTCTCCCTACTCCCACCCACTCTACCACTATCTCTCTACAGGCACTTAACCACCCTACCCCACTCTATCTAACCCCATACACCCAACCTATCCCTGCTCTATCAAGTCCCACTCTCTCTACCCCAACCCTAGCACAATTCTCTCTACCCCCACCCTACCCCAACTCTCTCTACCCCCACTCTCTCTATTCCCACTCACTCGGCATTCCCCTGCTCTCTTAATCGACACCCAGCCACCATACCCCTGCTCTATCTAACCCCACACACCCACCCAGCCCCTACTCTCTATACCCCCACCCACCCTACCACCACTATCTCTAGCCCCTTAATCACAATACACCTGCTATCTCTGTGACCACCCACCCTACCACTTCTCTCTCTATGCCCACACACCTACCCTACCACAGCTCTCTCTAGCCCCACCCACCCTACCACAACTCTCTCTATCAACCCCTGATCTCTCTTCAGGCAGTCACCCACCATACCTCCACTCTTTCTTACCACACAAACCCACCCTACCCCTGCTCTATCCACCCCCACCCACCTTACCCCCGCTCTCTACCCCCACTCTACTGTGATTCTCTCTACCTCCAACCTACCCCCATACACACCACCCCTGCTCTCTCTATCCCCACACACCTTACTACCCCTGCTCTATGTACCTACCCCCAGTCTCTTTAGCCACCCCACTCACCCTGCACCTGCTCTCTCTATGGCCACCGCTGCTCTGTGTATATCCACACTATCAAAGCTCTCTTTACCCCCATCCACCCTACCACCACTCCCTCTACCAACCCATGATCTCTCTATGGGCACTCACCCACCTGACACCCACTCTCTCTAACCCCACACACCCACCTTACCCCTACTCTCTGTACCCCCACCCACTCACCATACACCCACTTTCTGTAGCCCCCAACTCATCCTGCACCCACTCTCTCTACACCCACCGACCCTACCGCTGCTCTCTATAGGCCCACCCACCAACCCTACCAACACTGTCTCTACCCCACCCACCCTACCACTGCTCTCTCTACCAACCCCTGATCACACACCCTCCCTACCCTTGCTCTATCTACCCCGACCCACCCTACCACTACCCTCTCTAACCCCACCCTACTGTGATTCTCTCTACCACCACCCTACCCCCATTCTGTCTACCCCCTACCCCTGCTTTCTCTATGCCCACCCACTCTCTCTACCACCACCCACCATACTTTTGCTCTCTCTACCCCCACCCACCCTACCCCCACTCTCTCTACCCCCACCCTACCCCTACTCTCTCTAACTACACCCACCCATCCCCTGCTCGCTCTATCGACACCCACCCCGCCACTGTTCTCTCTATGCCCACCCACCCACACTACTACCACTCTCTCTACCCCCACCCAACCTACCCCCACTCTCTTGAACACACCCACCCTACCCTGACTATCTCTACAGGCACTGACCCACCCTACCCCCGCTCTCTCTATCCCCACACACCCACCCTAACCATGCTCTCTCTACATCCACTCACCCTACCTCCACTCTCTCTAGCCCCCCCACTCACCCTACGCCTGCTCTCTCTACATCCGCTCACCCTACCACTGTTCTCTCTATGCACACCCACCCAACCACAACTCTATCTACCCCCACCCACCCTACCACCTCTAACAACCCCTTGGACAGAGTTATCCTCTCCTTGATACATGGATGGGTTTTCGTATGGTTCCACCCCATATTGGGGTGTGTGCTTTTCATGCTGGTATTGGTATGATTCTCTTGGTCCCAGAGGGTACTCTGGAACCTTTGGGTACAGTTGCACCCTCTGCAGACTGAGGTCCTTCATCGCTCAGATTATGTGGGTCTGTTGGGTGAATGGTGCACTGGGTTGCCCTGGCTGTGCTCTCTGGAAGCTTGAGGTCTGGTACCGCCTGTTGATGGCCCCTCAGGGTGGCACCTGGTGTACTGTCACCACTTACAATGTCATGGGTTTGTATCCCTGGTGAACCGGTGGTCTCTGCTTACACATCGACTGGAAGTGATTTTCTGGTCCACACCTCAGGCATATCATCCCTATCGCCAGGCATTGTCCATGATGGAGGAACTCAAACCCACACCTGTAACACTGTCCCTCCGCAGGGTTCCTTGGGTAGTGACTCCCCTGTGCTTGCCTGGGTGGGGCCCTCTGGCTCTGGAGTCAGGGCACCAGGGTGCCTTGCATCACCGCCACACTTTCAGTTTTCCTGGGGTGTTCGATGGTCGCAGCTTGGATGTCCACCCTCTCGTACCCCCGGGCCAGGTTGACGATCTCCGAAAGGGTGATGGGCTTCTTCAGTAGGTGCTTTCAGAACACTACCAACGTGTAGTTTTCTATGATCCTGAGCCTAATGGCTTCATCATCCGAAAAATGTGCAAATTCACAATACTTGTTTTTCTTCTGTAGCCTGATGATGAATTCATGCAGCATTTGGACGCACTGGTTGAAGGAGCATATCTCAGAGTCCCGATTGGGCAGTACTATTAACTTCCTGTTCAGAGCGGCGACAGTCATTCCATATGTGGTCCTCTCCTGTTGCGGTATCGTCATTAGGATGCTTTTTTATCTCCTTCCCTGCAAGGTTGGTGAATATGTCTCTAATGTTGGGAGAGTGGTGGCCCCCTACTGCCTTGATGAAGTCATGGAACACCTGAAGCCATTCTTCCCACCTTGGTCCTCTGTCGTGCTGTGGCTGTACTGAGAATGGTCCTGGTCTCCGTAGGAATGCGGCCCTGGAGGACATGCTGGCCATGGCTACTACTTGCGCTCCTCGGTTGGCAGCCTCCTTGGTGTTGTCGACCATTTCAGTGTCTGTCGGCTGGTTCCCTGCTTCTTCTCTCTTGGGATTGAGGCAGCCGTGCCCCCTGTCTGTGGCTCTCCTCCTTTTGTCACCCGGTGCTCCTTCCCTCGCAGCAGCTTTGTTATGGTGTCCTTTTTTTCGTGGCCTTCCTTGAGCTGCTTGGTTTTCCTCCTACTACTTGCCATCGGATGTCTTCTGACCTTGCTTGTGGCCCTTCTTCCTGGGTCCCTTCATCATCTTGTTTGCTCTCTTGTTGGTCGCCCTTGGTTGCTTTCTTCTGGATCCTTTCTGATACCTCAAACCTCAAGTGTGGCCCCCTCCTCAGGCTTCCTGTCATCTGTTGCTTCCAATCACCTATCTAATGTCTCGTTTGGTCCTTTCCCTTTCCTGTTTCTCTTTTCTCTTCTTTACTCCCTTTCATTGATTTATATTTTTTATTTTTCAGTAGGTAGCCCCCTCCTCAGGTTCGCTGCTGTGTCCCTCTTTCTCTCTTGGGCTTTGTTAATTTATTTTGTTCTCCCACTTGGTGGCAATGCCATGAACCTTTGTCTCCCTATGGCTCTTTTCCGCCCTATGAACCTCGGCGCTACTCTCACCTATCAGTTCAGTGGACCACCGTGCTGCAGCTCACTCTCACTGCTGTGGTGCATGCTCGCCTCCCGGAGCACACAGCCTTCCCGCTGTGTCGGGGTGTTGTCCTCTGCTTCCTTCTCTGCGGCTGTCCTGTTGCCGCACGCCACTCCCCAGCGAAGTCGGGTTCCCCTGCCCCCGTTCCAGCTGATCACCCACGCAGGATTTGCTTTCTGCTCTCGTTGCCAGTGTTTTGGGGTTTAGTGGTCCCCCAATATCATAAATGATACAGAACCATCAACGATTGCAGCTTTTCTTTATTTCTCTCTCCTCTCCACTTCCCCCATTTCCCTTTCCTGTTGCCCTCCCTTCCGCTCCTTACCCCATGCTCTCCCTTCCTTGGGGGGGTCAGTCTCCTCTTCAAGAGACAGTGGGCCTCATTATGAGTATGCCAGTCTGGTAACAACGACTCTGAGAGCTGCGAGCGGGTGCCTTACTGCCCGTCAGGTCTGACTTGGCGGGCAGAACGGCACCCGCTTCTAGACCTTGACGGTAGCGCCGGCACCACGGTGCTACTGTCCTCCCCATTCCCATTGAGTCCTATGGGACCCGAATGGGAATAGGGAGTTTCTTTTTCTGGCACCTGGCCAGAGGAACCGCTGGGGCTGTAATTCCCCGGTGATTCCCCATTGCCAGGCGCCAAGACAAAAAAATACTCTGGCAGCAGCCGTGCTGTTTTTACTGGGGCTGCTACCACCAGACTCATAATGAGGCCCAGTGGCCTTCATTATTGGTGAGCCGGTCCAGAAATAGAGGTGCTGGTAACAACATTGCCACCACCTTTTTCGGACTGGCTCAATTCGAGTCTGCTGGTAGTAGCTGTGACCTACCAGCAGGCCTGACCTGCTGGTAGTTCTGGCCCCTACAACAGATTTTTCACTGAAGCACGGGTACCGTTACTGACAGTGCCAGTGCGTCAGGGTTCCCATTCTGATGGAGTCCTATGGAGCTCCACGGCAATGGGAACTTACTGTTCCTACACTGTCTGTGATACCTCGCAATGAGGGCCAGTGTCTCATCTTTACTCCACGAAAGATGAGATTTAAACTTTAAGAAACTGGCAAATATCAGACCCCATCGATTCCGATGAGACTGCAAAATGGGGAATAACAGAAAAGTCCACCTAACTTGAAATCATGCGGTCCTGTTCATGTACCCGTTATTTAGCACATGTGGCATGGTAAATGAGTTTGGTGGTATTACCAAAGGCACTTTCTTTTTGTTCCGATTGTTCTCTTCCAGTTACATAATTTGCATTTTGCATTTATACAGTGCTACAAAGCCTTGGGTATCTGAGGGCTGCTTGTTATTACCCACAGTGTGTGGTGCTCATTTATCAACCTCGGAAGGATGAAAGGCTTAGTTTTGCCCTGTCAGGATTCAAATCTGCATCAGCAGGCTCTGAACGGATGTCAAAGTGAGCGCTCTACTTGCTGTGCTATCTGACCGACTACGGTCAGTTTTACCAAAAACAGGTAAACCAGTTTAGCTGACTCTGTTTATTTGTTTGCTAGAAACCATATCTTGGAGAGAAAGTGTGGACGTGGGAGAAATACATAGTGTGCAGATCATTACGCTGGGTGGTGTAGTTCCAATAGGGTTGATGACATGTGTGTCGATCGCTCACTTGACTCACTTCCCAAATATTGTGTGAGCATGTTTCTCACAGTAGCTGCCTGCAGGGAATCATACTGCCTGACGCACAATGAGTATGAGGCACCAGCTGGACAAAGGTATTTCTTCTGGTGCCAGTTATGTCAGTCAGTCACTTAAAGACACGGGGGGTCATTACGAGATTGGAGATAGCCATGATGCTATTAGCGCCATGGCTGCCTCCAAAGTCGTGTCCTGGTTCTTTGAATGGGCACTCACCGGGTCATTTTAAACCTTGGAGGACCTGTTAAGTCCCCATTCAAAATACCCTTCCCCATTCCCATTCGAGCCCCCATATTTGTATTTGTTTTATTTATATAGCGCAGACCAGGCCCAAGGGCAACCAGGCGCATATCTTAGTTGAACGTTACATGCATGACATATAATCACAGTGGTCAACAGAATTGTCAAAGAGTATACAATTGCCGTTACAGGTCAGGGTGACAAGCAGACGCAGTAATGAAAGAGTACAACAAAGCAAGGTCTCAGAGGTGGCCTGTCAGGTACAGAAGAGCTGTTATTGGTGAGATGTAGCTAACCAGAGCTTGGCTTTGTGTTTGAATAAGTTGAATGAAGGTAGAGTTCTGAAAGAGGGTGGTACGGTGTTCCAAAGCTTGGGCTCAATGGGAATGGGGAGGGAGCTAATAACGGGCCCGTTATTAGCTCCCTGGTCCCCTTGTGGGACCCGCTAAGGACAACTGGTCTGACCAGACGTTCTGAGCGGGTCCCGCGAGGGAACCTCGTAATGCGGGGGTAAGGGGTTAACGGCACCGGCATCCTTACCGGTGCCGTTAACCCCTTACCACTGCACTCGTAATGAGGCCCACAGAATGCCTAGCATCACTTGCCTCCCACAATCACTGATATTTTCTTAAGACTCACATAGATGGCACAAAAAAGTAAAAATAACTTGCCTGCGTGTCTCCCTGTGACCCAAAGAGCTTCCCTTCTGCCTAGAATCACCTGATGGCACTTGTGTTGTTTACCCATCTTGAATGACTGAAAATGTCATACAGCGTAGACTGAAAATAAAAACAAACATCTAAACAAAACCTACAATGGATTTAACTTTGATGCCACACTACCTTCCCCCTACCCTTCTTAATACTAAAGTAAGCCGTTCACTACATTTCATAAGCCTACCTCCAGCAATATCCCCTTCCTCCCTGAAAGTTGACTAAGACTGAAGATAAACTCCAACCACTTTTGCCCCTTCATAGTCAATGAGCTTGAATTGTGGCAAACTTCTTATTGTATTTAGTCAGAAAGATTTCAGTCAGTTCTACCAATCAGTCCATGGAATAGAGGTGACTAAGAAAGCTAATCACACATAACTCTGACTTTAACACTGTAATGATGCCAGGTCATTTGGGCCTCATTATGAGTTGGCCGGTATTCGGGAGGTAAATCCACCGGAATACTGCCCAACTGAATTACTGTTACCACCACTTGGTGCAGTGGATTTACCGCTGGATTGCAAGTAGTGGTAGCGGTGTTAGTCTACATTAATTTGGAGTCCATAGTACTCCATTGGGGATTTTGGTGGAATTACCAGTGTAGTAATTATGCCGATTTTGCTGATTCTTTGGCGGAAAGAGGGAGGATATACCTCCTGCATGATGCTGGAGGTAAATACCCCATTCCAGGGCCAAACTCGTGGTATGGTGGTACGGGAAATGTGGCAGTAATTCCATTACCGTCACTATTTTCCCACACTGCTATACTTATAATGAGCCCTAGTCTTAATGTTTGAGTCTAAAAATCAGCTGAATTATTAGTGGCGTTCTAAGCTTAAGTTGATAGCATCATCATGTCTTTTCATCATGTGCTTGTATTGTGGAAATTAATGATTTAAATATAACAGCATGTATACCCAATGGACCTCTGCTAGAGCGTACTGCTCATCCCTTCAACAACTAGATTTCTAATTCCACCTCACCCTTAAGCTCATTGCAATTGTTTCAGTAATTGTCATCTGCACTTTGCTGATAACACAAGGAGACGAAGAGAACTGCATGTCATATTGTTTTTGAGACAAAGCATGAATGCACTTTAGGGGCAGATCTATGATGGTGAGCCAGCCGACCGTGTGTCTCTCCCAATCTGGGCTAGCAGATTGCATGCATTGCTGTGTCTGTTTGATGGATGTTGTATCGGTTGTCCCTTTAAACAACAGCAATAGCTGTGTAACAGCAGCATCTTGTTCTCGTTTTAGCATCAATGCTTGCATTTTACATTACAAGTACTACACAGTACACATCTAATGCCACTTGTTGACTCTCTGTATAACAGCAGCATTTGATTCCATTAAGGTAGCGGAGCCTGATCCTGAGCACCACGACACATCATTGTGTTAATATTATCACCTATTATTTCATGGCTTAGGAGTGAGAGTAATCCAGAATGAAGCTCTTTAGAAGCAGCTTGGAATGTGTGATATGTATGGAATTTACAAAGAACAGACTTGGGAAGCATTGCAGCACTGTATATAAGGGATGTACCAACAGAATTACAGGAAAGGGCACAGGGTGTAGTGGATGAGCTGGGATTGCAAGTGGGAGCAGGAGATGACTCTAGAAGGGAGCATTAAAGTAGAGTGCAGCAGTCAGTGATTGGCTAGATGTTCTTTGAATGTAGGGTCTTCAAGTTCTTCCTGAATTGTACAATGGAGGGCACTGTCTTACTAATGTTTGTATTCATTATTAGAGTATTAGTGGGTTAGAACATACATTCTAAATTGAATGGAGGGTAAGGAGTAATGTTCTTTGTAGGTGGTCTCATCAATCATATTTCTATTCTTTTCTGAGTATTCTGCTTGTGATCTTGCACAGTTTTACCTCGGAGAAGAACCTAAGTATGATAGCCTCCTTCTTGGGGAGCAAGGGGCAGGTCATCCAAGGAGAACCTGGACCATATTTAAGCCTGGCTGAAAAGGTTCAGCTGAACATGGAATTACCCAATTTTCCATTGTGTGCACGATTTACCAAACTTCTTGAACCTTTAAGAGATAATTGAGGCATTGAGTTTGGGCATACAGATTCATCTGTCAATATAAGCAACGTTCTCCAGGAGCTCATCAGTATTCTCTAGCAATTGTTCAGAGAAAGAGACGAGAATGATGTCTGTTGTCTTTTGAAATCCAGAGCATGTTACTTTAGGGATAGTTTTAGGCTTTGATTTCAGGGGTGAATTTAGACGGTGCTGAACAGAATGGTATATTATATTTTTGTTTTTGCAGACAACTTTAAAAGAATACATTTGCACTTCATAGATAGGCTAGTCAAGCTTTCCTAGAGCTTTGGAATTGTATTTTAGATGGTGGGGAAATCCCCATTGAAGAGAAGGATTCCGAAAAAAGTGCCACATTTAAAAAAACAAAATGTGAGCTGCAGCCTGTGCACGGCATCTGAAAATGACATGGGCAAGGAAATATAGAATGCTAGAAGCCCATCTAGAACAAGAGTATATGTATAAAATATATCACAAGGCACTAAAAAAACTCTTCAGTTACATGGAAGAAATCAGCAACCTTTTGTTAATTGTATAACACTAAACTTTGTTTTCTAAAAGCTCACGGTTTTATAGGAAGGTGAAAATCTGAATTAGGCCCTAGATTGTGTATGTTTGTCTTTACAGGACTGAGAATCAGCTTTCGATAAAGTTGCATGCAGACTTACTAACAATACAATTCTTTGACAGGACTTTGATTGCAAATAAAATACTAAAAATGTCCCGTTATAAATGACAATTAGCTGCATTAGTGAATAAAGACAGGAAGGTAAAATTGCAAATATCCCCCAACAGACTACATGGGAATGGGGGATGCTTTACCATGAGAAAAGTACAAACACAGGCTTGAAGCTGATAATAAAACTTTGACACCCTCTAGAATTTCATCAAAGGACCACCTGTCTTGCTTTTGTTCTCAAAGATAGGCCTTGCAGGGGAAGAGAAATGCCTTGTAAATACAAGAATTTATTCTGAGCAGTGATCTTCTATAGAAATAATCGGATTCTCCCATCAGCTAAGGGGACACAATTCACACATTCAGAGACTTTGTTTTGGCTTAAGTGATAGTAAGTGGGTGTAATCACTCAAGACGTAGGCTACATAAACATGTGGCTATGAGCAACTAAACCTCAAAGAACTTGCACCATGAAAACCAGCATGTTCAGCAGTACTAAATGATCAACTCTCAGTTTCAAAGGAGCTAACATTATGTGACACCAGATTTTCTGTTTGCATGGGACGGTATGGCAGTTCAGATTGTGTTATTCATCCCGTTATAAGTAACAAAAAAAGTACCATGTGAAGATTACGTATGGAATCACAGTTTTGTAAATAACGTTTGAGTGGAAGTGGTAGAGACTTTTGAAAACAAATGTCAGGATGGAAATCTCTATTAGCTGATTGAAAACAATATTATTCTGATATTATGTTAATTATCTAAATTAGGGCGGGCGCTGTTGCGCTCGAAAGGAGATGGCCGCCTGATGCTTCATTCCGCTCCGTGAGGCACCTCCCTCTCACAATACTGCCTTGCTGCCTGCACTACACTAATACCTGACCACCCACTCGGGCTGCTGCAGGTATCGGGCGTGTGCTGCCTGTACGCCGCCCTTTAACTCACCCCCGCTGCGAGCTACAGCCTTCCGGATGAGGGCCGGGAGCTTGCGCTTCTCCGGCCCTGCTCCAGGGGATCGCGCCTGTGACCCGCTGCTCTGAGGCCTGCTGTGGGGGAGGGGTGCTGTGCTGCACTGTGCCTCCCTCCCCCGTCTGTCGCGGGACCGCGACGACTCGTGCTGCGTCCTCGGCCTCCCCACTGTGACCTGGGGGCCTTCATAGAAGTCTAGAGCGGACTGCTCCGCTGCCCCACCCTGGGCGGCGTGCTGCCTTCTACAACCGCCAGAGATCTCGTCGCAGGCCAGCCCTCCATATGTCCCCGCCTCGGGCTGCCACAGTGAGTCGCTCTGGGCCCCAGCCACTCCCTCACCCCCCTCGCAGTGCTAATTGACCCGGGCTTCCATCTCCTCACTCCCGGTTGACTCGAGTGGCACCTGGGCCCCCGTTGCTTGGGCGTGCGCTGCGGTGGCCTTCAGATTCCATTCCCTTCCTCCTCCTGCCTATTACACTGGGCCCCTGCGCCCAAGGCAAACGACGGACACTGCTTGGGGGACTGGATGGACGTGGAGACTGGGCCCCCTCCTTCCTAGCACCCTCCTGGTGCTGGCGCGCGTGCCCAGGGTCAGCCCCCGGCATGGCCTCCCCTCAGCCACGGAACTTGCCTCCTCTCCCGCAACACTAACGGGAGGTCTTTGCTGCAGAGCTGCGCCCATTGCCCCCAGCCCCCCACCCACCACCCAGTCCTTGAGACCCATTGACTCAATAACTCAGATTGGGGGCACCCTGGGTTGCCTCCCCTCATCGAGCCACCTGTTTGCTGGACCTCCGGTTCCACCTGAATGCACTGCAATTTGTGGCCTCCCACACCGCCTACACTACAATGTCGGGACTCCTGGTACCCCTGCTGCCCCTCAGCGCCTACTGATCTGGGTGGTTGGCCGCCCCAATGCTCGACACAGGGACTGTGCCAGCAATCCGCTCTACTACACCAGCACCCAAGGCCTCAGCACCTTTCATCTCGGCTGGGGAATACTGATCCTGAGGCCCCGGCCCTCTCACAGGTCTTTTGGGGCTGCCTGCACCGGTGGGCTCTTCCACTGACTACTTGGTTCCATGTGCACCTACTGGCCGGGGAGGCCTCCCCGGCACTTGATCTGTCAGTCATCGGTGTTCAGCCCCCCCTTTCTCAATCTGTGACACTACATTCTACCTTGACACTGAGGCCCTCTGAGTGTCCACGACACCCGGGACAGCCCGATTGTTCCCTCTCCGGTGCTCTGTCCGCTCCCTCACCCGGCCCCGGAGCCCCGGCCACCTCCTGGGCCTAGGCCCACCCTTTACCGGCATCATGACAAAGGGAGCTGGAAAGAAACAATCCTCGATTAACATGTTTACAAAGACCCCGGTGGGGCCGGTGGCGGAGACCTCGGGCCAGGAACCATCCACTTCACCAACGCCGGAACAGCCTGACTCCCAGAAAATGAAGGAATTCATCCGGGAAGGATTCACTACACTCCATAGCAAACTGGACGACATGAACCGCACAATATCCTCCATCAAGGCACATATGGAGAGGACCGATGGTCGGGTGGCTGAAATCGAGACTCAAGTGAGCACCACCGAGGACGGCATGAGTTCCCTTTGGGCGGAGGTCTCCACGCTCTCAGCCCGTGTCACTAAGGTGGAAAAGAAAAACGAGGACCTCGAGTCTCGCTCGAGACGCAACCACCTCCGCATTATCGGTGTACCGGAGGATGGTATACAGGAACCCATGGAGGACTGCATAGAGGGCATGCTATTACGACTGCTGGAGTCCCCAAAAGTCTCCCCCGCAGTTTGCAGTCGAGAGAGCCCACCGCGCACTCACGGCAAAATGGCGATCGCAACGCCCTCCTCAAGGCGGCGAGGGCCAAGGGAGAACTTCTTTCGGGTGTGGCCAGGATCCACCTATACCCGGACTTCTCGGTGGCGGTCCAGCGTGAGCACAAAACCTTCCTGGCGGTGAAGAGGAGTCTGCGAGACTTGCAGGTCAAATATGCCATGCCATATCCTGCCAAATTGAGAATTGAACATGCAAAACGGGTGTACTTCTTCACGATTCCGGAGGAGGCCTCCAGGTTCATCAATGAACACTACCCTGGCTGAACCCCAGTTGCAACATATATTGTTAATGTTTTGTTCCTTATCACTTATGCTCACGTACTGCGACATTGATTTACTAAAACATAGACTAACTGTTGAGCAGATGATGTTGGGGACCGTTCCAGAATTCATCTAGCACCATGACATCCCCTTATTACGTATTGTTGTACCCACACATCACCATGATCCGATAGAGAAACCATTCATCCCGGATTTGTGCACGCTGTCTCCCTATGGTGCTACCGTGCCTTGCTAATCCAGAGAGATCCCTGCCCGGGTGATACTCTGTACCACCACTAGGCACCACGATATCCTCATATTGCCTCCCGGTTCGGAGCATCGCCGCCAGGCCAGCTCACAGGCCCCCCAGGCGTTGATGCCATTGGTTTGGATTTGGTTGTTTGGTTATGGAGTTGTCATTCCTCTGTTTGGGGGAGGGATGTGGGTGAGGGTGGGGGGTTCTGGGTTATATGTTAAAAAGTCTTGGCACACGCAGTTGGGGTAGAGTACGGGAAATCATGGAACCGATCGTATTGCAGACCTAACCAGGCTGTGCACGGTCCACGGGGGCACCCCTCCATTTACTTGCAACTCCGAATGGCTGTCCCGGACCCATTGAGTGAAGACACCTTGACATTTATGAGCTGGAATGTGCGGGGGCTGGGAAACCACAAGAAAATGAGACTACTACTGCTCCAGGCCAAGCGCCATGGGGTTAAAGTTCTGTTCCTACAAGAGACACATGCCTGCACTGAGTTCTGTGAAAAGTTTGCTAAAATATGGGGCCCTCAAAGGTATTATACGAACTACTCCACCCAAAGCCGTGGGGTTATGACTCTAATTCACAGGACTCTTAGGTTTAGCACCATAGCCACATTGATCGACCCCAAGGTAGACAGTCCCCCTACGAGCACTTTTGTCTGCACTTCCTTGCACTTGCCATGGTGTCTTGTAAAGCAAAGGGGTGGTCCTGCTAAATATTTACGACCCCAACATTGATGATCCAGACTTTTATCTACACCTCACGTCTTTCCTTGACAGTTTCCCGTTGTTACCAATCCTTTGGGGAGGTGATTTCAACACAATATTCGACGTAGACCTTGACAGATCGAGCTCTAGACCCCATCGGCTTTCTAAAGCTGCCTACTCTACACTTTCGTCTCTCCCCCGCCTGTCCCTTGTAGATGCGTGGAGGTTTCTTTATCCCGACTCTCACTCTTACTCCTTCTACTCCTCGGTGCACAACTCCTATTCCCGAATTGACAGGTGGCTGGTGTTTGATATACTCATAAGGAGTGTATATTCCCTTGCGATCCTACCCAGAACCCTTTCTGACCACTCACCGGTGACCACCACCATGTGCTGGGGTCCAGACCAAGGTCGGACCAGACACTGGAGAATGAAACCACACTCTCTTCTCGACTCTGTTTTCAGCTCCGAGTTGGAGTCAGCGATCGAGGAGTTCTTCGAGATCAACACCAACTTGGTGTCCTCGCAGGCCACCCTCTGGGAGTCCTTTAAAGTCTATATCAGAGGAATTGCCATCTCCAAGGAAAACGGTATCCTTAAAACTATCCGAAGGGAAATTGGAGAATGTGAGGCCACTCTGTCCGCACTGGAAGCCCAATGCGCGCTACACCAAACTCCCGAAATCCTTGCGTCAATCAGGGTAGAACTGGATACTTTCCATTCCCTTGCGGACCGCGAACGGAGGTTCCTGGACAGCCTGGGCCTTGCGAGGAAATATGGCGAGGGTGAACGCCTGAGCCGCTTCCTGGCTAGACTCCTTCACCGAGAATTTGGCACCCCTCCCATCCCCAGGATAGAAAGACCTGACGGAACCCTGGCTACTTCACCCCAAGATATTAACTCAGAATTTCTCTCCTTCTATGAATCACTGTATGCCCAAGCGGACAGTGCCACAACGTCAGAAATCGACACATACTTCGATAATCTCCCCCTCTCGACCCTTTCCCCTGAGACTATTGGCTCCCTTGAGAATCCATTCACCCCTGAGGAGTTCTCGGAAGCTATAGACTCGCTTTCCTCAGGTAAATCCCCAGGTTCAGGCGGAATCCCCGGCGAATTTTACAAACATTTCAAATCACTCCTACTTCCGAAACTTGGTGGCCCTCTGGGAGGAGTCCCTGGAAGTGGGTCAGTTCCCCCTCTCGCTCCGTGAAGCCATAATAACCGTTTTGCTAAAACCTGGTAAACCCCCCACTCAATGCGGTTCCTACTACCCACTTTCACTCATCAACTGCAATGTTAAGATCTATGCCAAACTACTTGCCTTACGTCTCACTCCCTACATGCCACACATCATTCACCCTGATTATTCCTGGACACTCCACCTCCCTGAACCTGAGGCGCCTCTTCAATATTATAAGTAGGGTGCACCCAGATGTCCACACAGTGCCCGCGACACTCGATATGAAAAAATCTTTCGACTCTGTCTCGTGGAAGTACCTTTGGCGGGTGCTTGATAAATGTAAATTCGGCCCCACCTTCTGTTCCTGGGTCAGGTTACTCTAATCCAACCCTGTGGCCAGAGTTCGTACCGAAGACCGATGCTCTCCCTCCCCTCTTCCACATAGTTAGAGGTACGAGACAGGGCTGTCCCTTAATCTTCGCTGTGGCGATGGAGCCATTTGCGGAATGCTTCGCCAATGTAATGCACACAGGGGCCTGCGCATCGCTGGTTCCTCTGACATAGTTTCCCTGTATGCCGACGACGCCCTCCTTTTCATCCGCTCCCCAAATACTAATCTAGCCCCGATCTTGGAGGATGTTGTCCTCTTTGGTCGAAGCTCAGGCCTCAAAATGAATTGTTCTAAATCCACCCTGTTTCCACTCACTGCCAGTACACGCCCTCCTCTGATACCTTGGGATTCACATGGGCCCAATCTGTCTTTACCTACCTGGGCATTGTGGTGTCATGTCAGACTGAACAGGTCTTTGAGGAGAACTACCAAAAATATCTCACAAATCTCACAGTAAAGTCACTGTGTTGGAGCAAACTCCCGCTCTCACTGCCCCGTCCCCGATGAAGTGCCTTTTTCATGACTTCCCAGAGCTCCACTGGGACTCCAGGAAACTGGCTGGCCTCTGTATGTTACTAGCAGTGCACTCTATCCTACTCTATTTGCTCCGGCCCACCACACCCACACACGCACAGTGGCTCAGGGCGGTCACATGGGCTTCGGACACCGAGGCATCCTGGGCGGTACAACAACCCACCCACTCCAGGCCTAGAGATATCTGGTTAAAGTTTTGTTAATTTATGTCCCCTCCTGGCATGGATTCAGACCCTGCATCTCCAGCCCCCTCTTCTCGCCCCTCCCCTTCTGACTCCTGAATAGCTTCCTCCTTACCCCTGCACTTACCTTGGATGTAACCCCCGTGTGTATAAACCGATCTTTGTATTTGCTTTGTGTAACTGTGCTGCCTGCCTTGTTTTGATTATTCATGCCCTGTGTGTTGCTCACCTGTACCTGTGGTGCCAAGTTCAATAAAAAGAAGTTTAAAAAAAAATAAAAAAATTAGGCAAATGTAGATATGCAGAAAAGGGACCTGCCACTGATTCATATATCCGAAGACACTTGCGGACAAGCCTGTTGTTCTGAGCCGGGAATGACATTTTTGTGTGTAAGTATCAGAGAGTAAAAGCCAAACATCTGTCACACATACATCACACATTATGCGGAAATCAGTCTGGCATCATTTGATTCACCTGCATAAGAACAATTTGAGGAGCTAAGTAGTAGCATGATAACATGTGGGGAATATGATGTTTTATAAAGTGACAGTTGTTATATGTGGAAATCTCTAAGATGACATCACATCAAATGGGAAGGAAACTGGGGTTAGAAGTCAGTCCCATTAAACTGCCCTGTCCATTAATGTCCCCAATGAGTAATTACAGGATAGTTTAGTGTTATGTCACATTTGGAACAATATCAATCACATACTCCGATGAATTAGGTTAGAGAAATGATACACACCTCTAAAGGGAGTGGTTTCCAATTTAGGAAAGTTCAAACCCCTAGATTCGATGGACAGACTCACTTGCCCACTCACTGAATGACTGGCTGACTGATTGATGGGAAGAAGGAGAGAAAAGAGAATTAACAACAGAAAGGAAAATGGAACAGACTACTCTCCTTTTGGACCAATTTTGGATTACCAGCAGTACTCTAGAGGCGCATCTGCATGCCCCTGCAGGAAACCATACCCCGTTACCTCCCATATGGTGACGACCTAAGATCATGCTGTGTTTGACACCAGCAGATTTGCCAATACTGCAACGTGTGTTTGAAAGAAGACCCCCATTGAGACCACCCTACCGAATGTATCCCCCAAGCGATGACAATTTGAGGGAGTAACTCCCTGAAGGAATATGAGAAGGAACGAAGAAAAGAAGCCTGTGACATCACAAAAAAGTATGAATGACATCTCACGATAGTTGCTGAAGAGGATGTATGGATCCTAAAGAAACTAATGGCGAAGTAAAGAATCAAGTGAACTTTTAAATAGGAAAAAGAAGATTACACGTGCACAAAGTGCTGCAGAGAATCAACAATTCAATAATTGTACAGACACTGAAGCGCAAGTAGTATAAGTAGTATAAGTCATCATGGAAGCTGGCTATACGTAGTGAACAAAATGCAGGCAAAGCCGCCATTGTAGAGAAGCTGGACATCGCTATCATGAATTTAGTAAGCCAGGCCCCATAACGAAGGAAGGGAAAGGCTATGTTACATCAAGAATAAGCTGAATCGTGGAGCTGCATGGCAAGGTTGTCTGGCTTGGAGACAAGACTGAAGCAGCCAATGTCAGCTATCTATTCTGGAAAGGAGCGTGTGAAGGATGAATCATCCATTGTTAAGGTGCAAAGAAAGAACAAGAGTGTCAAGTTTAATTCATTTAAGACATTTAAAACCTGCAAGATGAACCAAATCATGGTCTCCTGTTACGTGAGCCAAGGAGGAAAATATAGTTCGAACTTGGAGTCCTAGAACACGATAGCGAGTGCCCTCACTTCTGTGTATTCTCAGAGACAAGGATACTTTGCAAGGCCAAGTTGAAAGACAATCTTCATTGCAGAAGGAATGGGTGATGAGAGATGCTGGGCTAATTGTGTGGGGAGGTAGTGTCAGGCCCCATCTGCTAAGTGAACCGAATGTTCCAGACTGGCACAAGCGTGCCAACCAATTGTAGTGGTCCATATAACGAAGGACTTTATAGTATGAGAACCAATGACAAACCATTTATCTAATATTTCTGAAGATTACATGTTTTAAAGGTAGGCATATGTAGTCCACCTGACAATGGACAGCCAATCACAATCCTATATCCTATATAATAAATACTTAGATGTTCCCCTTGAGCCAATCCCAAAACCTAGTAGGTTTTTCATGATTGACATGTAGTATGATATTACCTCTGACGTATTTTTTGTATAAAGTCTATGTTGTGTGAAAAGATATCTGAGAGAAATCGAGCGTACGTCCGTTGATGTTCGTTGTAAGTCCCTGTTTTAGATCATTGTTAATAAAACAGGACTTTGCCATCATACTGAGTTGGTTCGATTATTTTGACTCAGAGTTATTCTGTGTGATCCCATCCATTACATGCATGTTCCTATAGGGCCCTATGCTCATGTAGTAGCCGTGCGGATGGTTCAAAGATCCAAAGTAGTTCAGCTTCAGATATTTGGACAATTGGGCATCCTCCGCTATTAGCTGGAAGATAGCAGAATTTCCTGTGCAGAGTGGCCGAATAGAAATATACTTGCAAAAAGAACCGAGATGGTGGGCAGGTCCCCCTTTGAGGAAATCCATGCCGGGTTTCCATGGATGCTCTGCGGATGGAAGGCGAAGTGGTAGGATTGGAGGAGGAGTCGATACCGGAGGCCTCAAATCAATTAACGAATGGTGAGTATAATAAGGGGAATGGCAAATAAGGGGGCAGGATTGTGATAATTTTGAGTAATAGGGAAATATTGTGAAGGTAAAGAGGTACCATCTAAGAATCCTGATTCAATGGAATTGGAAGGGAAAATTTCAAACACCAGCTGGAGTAGGGTGAAATATAAAATGTGCAGTCAGGACTGTGTAAGGTAATGTCTCAAACCATGCACAGGGGAAAACAAGTAAAGGAGAGGGAAGAGGTGACCACAGTGTTTTTATGAAGTGTAAATGTCTGGCTATTCTTAATGTTGTCTGTTGAGTAAAATATCGAGGAACAATAGAAATTGTGAAGATAAAGTGTAGTAAAATGATTGGCGCCAAACGAAAGAATAGACAAGGCAGTGAAATAAGAGGACTGAGCAGCGATTGATGGTGCTTGCTCATATTTGTAGTTTTATAACGTTGAAAATAGTGATTTAAGCCAAGGTAAAAGGTTTATTAAACGGTCTGGCAAAGAGAAGTTAAGTACGAACAAGAAAGGAAGGATAAGGAACAAGAGACGAGATTGAAAGAGGATGAGCAGAAAAGGAAAAGTAGGGAGTGACGAGAGCAGATATATCAGGATGAGCAAGAGAAAATTGAAGAACGGGCATAAGAGCAAAGAACGTACGACAATAGAAAAAGAGCAGTAGAAGAAAGGGACTGAAAGGAAAGAAAGAGAGAAGAGCAAGAAGCACAAAGACTAAGGGACAAAAGATTACAGAGGTGTAGAGAAGAAGAGGAGAGAATGGAAGGAGTAAGGCGAGGAGAAGAACGAAGGCAAGAGGAACAAAGAATTAGAAGACATGCAAGAAAGCAAAGGGAAGTAGATGAAGAAACAGAATGAAAAAGGAGACAGTGCGATTTCATTTCCAGTTTCATTCGTAAAGAAAAAATGAGGCTGAGTCCAGAAATACGATGGGACAGAGTGGAAGAGATTCTTCCAAAAACGGAAATAACTCCAGCAGTATCTAGAGTAGCGCCAGAAGAAGAAAGATTTGATGCAGAATGCATTGGAGAAACGATCGATAAGGTCTATCAACAGTTAAGAATAGATAGCGG